>NC_038048.1:31559934-31654007 GCF_002211085.1 Panicum hallii | reverse complement strand
ATATATGTGTTGCTGACACCTGCAGGAAGCCTAGGAATTAACTCGATCTACTTTTGTTTCAGCAGTTTTTGAATTCTGTTATTTGTGTTCTGTCTGAGCACGGCAGTGCCACACTCGGCACGGCAGTGCCGCACTCTCCTCTAACAAGAATTTGGAGTTGAGTTTTTGCAGGCCTATTCACCCCCCCCTCTAGGCCTCTTTACTGGTCCAGTGATCCTACATAATGCAGGTGCTGCCCCGGCCCAAAGGGATGACAAGGCCCAGGGGCGGCGCCCGCACAGAGCAGCCAAGCCGAAGGGAGCAAGTCCCGGAGGCTCCAGCGTGGCGACGGCTCCTTGGTAGGGGAGCCGGCGCCCAAGCGCCAGAAGACGGCGGGGGCGGAGGATCGGAGCGGAGCTCCACCTCCGCCGCAACGCCTACAACCGGAGAGGAGGCCGGGGGAGGCGCGAGGACCTCCTCTGAGGCAGCAGACACCTCCACCACCACCGCCGACACGGTGTCCGGCGACGCCACCACCACCAACCGTGCCCAGGCCGCAGACCCCACCACCGCCGCCAGAAGCACCGGCGGTCGGGGACACCCGCCAAAGGTCCGGGGGGTCCTCGACAGGGAGGAAGGTCCCCCCAGCTGCCCGGGGCAGGTGGGAGTGGTATGACTTCACGTAAGTAGTCTTCTTAGAGCTCTTCATTATCCCTCTTAATATCTGGATCTTAACCATATCAGTGATACGGCAGGCCCCAATTTTCAGAGGCACCAATCGGGGGATCCGGCCCCCAGCCTGCGCCGAAATCCTCGGCGTCGGCCCTAGAAGGGCCCCTATCCGAGACAGCTCCAGAAGCCACCGGACCTAGTGGTCCAGAGCCAGAGGCCACCACACCGCCACCACCCGAGGCCGCCCCCCAAGAGGAAGACGCCAGGCCCGCAGCGGCGACCGAGGCACCTGCAGCCGCGCCGGGCGTCGAGGCCGGGCCCTCTCCAGCTGAGCCAGCAGCAGAGGGGGCCGCTGCCGCGGCGGAGGCTGCAGCGCCGGAGGCAGCGGAGGCGGCGGAGACAGCGGCACCGGGAGCCGCTGAGGTTACCAGCACCGCCGTCCCACCAGCGGAGGAGGAGGAACCGGAGGTGGTGCTGGGAAGGCCTCTCCTTCCGAGCACAGCGGAGGTCCCCCTCCCCCGACTCCTTGCCAAGTGCCAGCAGGCTCAGGAGGAGCTGGAGGCTGGCATTTGCCGAGAGTGGGAGAAGCTGGATGCGGAGCACTTCCGGCTCTCCGACTGGGAGCGCTGCTTGGGGGACCGCATCAAGTCCGCCACCGCCCGCCACGCTGAAGAGCACGCCAAGCTCATGCTAGAGCGCGAGCTCCTACAAGAGCAGCTGCAGGAGGCCCACGACCGGGAGGCAGCAGCGCTCCAGCGGGAGAAGGCGGCCACACGGCGGGAAGCGGTAGCCCTTGAGCGGCAGATCGCGGCGGAGGAGAAGATGCTGGCGGCGTCCGAGAAGGAGCAGGCCGCCCTGGAGCTGGCCAACTAGGCCAAGAAGGCGGCGGCAGCGGTCGAGGCGCAAGAGGCCACCCTCGCAGAGCTGGCGGCATCCCGCGAAGCAGAGGTGGTGGCCCGGCTCCAAGAACTCCAGAAGCGGGAAGAGGCCGCGGAGGAGGAGCTGGCAGCCGGGACACGGAGGCTCCAGGAGCGGGAAGTGGCCCTCCGGGAGAGGGAGGCCAAGGTGGAGGAGCTCCTGGCGGAGCGGAGCGCCAGCATCGACCGGATCACAAGTTGGGTCGGCGCGGTGAACCCTGTGCTAGAAGCGCTCGGAGCCAACCCTGTCCGGGTGTCGGGTGCCTCTTCTCCACTTGGTGCTGCCCTCCAGGTCCTGGACTCCACCGCCGAGCGGCTGCGGGACGTGGAGGCCAGCATCCAGGACCTCCTGGAGACGGAGGGGCGTGTAGTTGCCCGGGGGATGGCGGAGTACATCCTCTCCAGCTTCCGGAGTCACGACCCGGCCATCCCCCTGACTCCTGTCCTGGTCGGACCCCTCCGGGCAACGGCAGCCGCCGCACGGGAAGGAGTCCAGGAGGCGGCTGAGATGGTGGCAGCACGCGCCCGACGTCGCCCGGAGCCTGCACAGAGCGGGGGTGCCTCCGGAACACCAGATCAATAGTTCTAGAATCTTTTTTGTAATATAACTTTTGTTATTGTAAGACAACTTCGTAATGTTGTGCATATTACTTATCTGTTTTCTGTGTGTCTACTTTTTTTGCAAAAAACTTATCTATTTTCCTGGTTGTCGATCTGTAAAGTGTTCCTGAGTACACCGAGGTCCCGTGGCCCCCTGGGAGTTAGTCACGATAGGTCGGGACTAGCTGCCATAAAACCGAGGTCCTGCACGTGACTTAGATCAACGCTTAGTAGATGTCCCCACGAGGTCCCGGTCCGGCCAGCGAAGGCCTACTGAGTTGCGTAACGAGTCAGAGCTCCGGGGCCGCAGTTCTGGAATCTAAGGGGTCCCGGCCCCCGGGTTTGTTATTCAAGGTACAAACAGTACTCGTCCTAGGGGGGCAGGGCATGTAGGCTTAGGGTACGGAACCAGGCTAAGTGGCTACACGGCCCTGGACCCCAGCAAAGAACGAGCACGTCTCCCTGAAGCCAGTTCCCGGGTGTCCGGTCCCTTTTCTTCCACGAGACAGGGGTCCCGGGCAGAGACGTAGTGTAGCAACTTAGGTAGACCTTCGACACGACACAGACGTGAAAAACCACGTGGGGGGTTAGCATAATTGAGGAGCAAAGGAAAATAGAATCGCATAGACTTTCAAGGACACACTGAGAACAAAGTTTTCCTCAACGAATTGGTACAGAAGAGTTGTGCGATGTACGCCAGGGGCTGGGTTTACGAGGGCGGACCTCTACTGCCCTGATCTGCACGTTGATGCTACCAATTACAAAGAAAAAATTTCCTCTCAGCTAGGTCCTAGGGGTAAAACTTATGGAGGTGCTTAATGTTCCATGGATTGGGTAGTTCCATGCCTTCCTCCGTAGCCAAACGAACAGATCCGGGTCGGCACACCTTTGTCACCTTGAAGGGCCCCTCCCAACTGGGGGAGAGTTTGTGCAGGCCCTCTCGGCTTAGGATCCGCCTCAAGACTAGGTCCCCGACCCGGAGCTCCCTACTGCGCACAAACCGCTGGTGGTAGCGCCGGAGCGCTTGGTTGTACCGTGCGTTTCGGACTGCTGCTCGCCATCTGCGTTCGTCGACGAGGTCCACGTCTTGGCGACGCTGCTGTTCCTGCAAGTTCTCATCAAAAGACTGGACTCGTAGAGAGCCCATGGTGATCTCCGGGGGAAGGCACGCTTCGGCCTCGTAGACCAAGAAGAAAGGGGTTTCCCCTGTTGCCCGGCTGGGTGTGGTCCGGTTTCCCCACAGCACACTCGGAAGTTCGTCAATCCACCTTGCGCTATGTTTCTCAATATCATAGTAGGTTCGGATCTTGAGCCCTCTGAGGATCTCAGCATTAGCCCGCTCAACTTGGCCATTGCTCCTGGGGTGCGCCACTGAGGCGAAACAGAGCTGGATGCCAATGTCCTCGCAGTACTCCTGGAAGTATTGGCTCGTGAACTGAGTCCCATTGTCTGTGATGATGCGGTTCAGGACCCCGAATCGGCACATGATTGATCTGAGGAAAGCGGTTGTTGACGCCTTGGTAATGTTGACCACTGGGGTTGCCTCCGGCCACTTGGTGAACTTGTCGATGGCGACATAGAGGTACCGGTACCCGCCGACGGCCCTAGGGAAAGGTCCCAGGATATCCAACCCCCACACGGCAAAGGGCCAAGAGGGAGGAATCATCTGCAGCGCCTGAGCCGGAGTGTGTATCTGCTTTGCATGGAACTGACACGCTTTGCAGGACCTTACCAACTCAGCTGCATCCTGGAGCGTTGTCGGCCAGTAAAAACCATGCCGGAAGGCCTTACCGACCAGCGTGTGGGATGAAGAATGACTTCCGCACTCGCCTCCATGGATCTCCGCGAGCAAGTCGCGGCCCTCTTCCTGGGTGATGCACCGCATGAGGATGCCGTTGGCGCCACGGCGGTAGAGGTCTCCTTCTACCATCGTGTAACGCTTAGCCATCCGGACTATGCGCTCAGCAGATGCTTGATCTTCAGGAAGGAAATTATCCTTCAGGTAGTCCCGGACCTTAGAGATCCATGCATCGGGACCTTCCTGAGAATTTGGGCGTGGCTCCCTGAGTCTTCGGGACCCTCGAGGGAGCACACGACCCTTGGCGGGCTCCACGGATGGAGCACCACCGGGACCGCTAGCTTCGAGGTGCTAGTCCGACCCCCTTCGCCCAGGTCGGCAGGCTGGGCGGAAGGCTTCAGCAGGCGTCTCTGGAAGACGCCCTCAGGCACGGGTGCTTGAGTCGATGCGCTTGCTGAGAGTGCATCAGCTGCTGAGTTGGCCTCGCGTGGAACGTGTTGCAGTTCCAGCACATCGAAGTCCTTCTCCAGCCTCTTCACGTGGATGAGGTAGGCTGCGAGCTGGGGATTGTTACAGCAACACTCCCCCCGGACCTGCCTGATGACGAGTTGGGAGTCCTCTTTGACCAGGAGCTCCCGGACTCCCAGGGTCAGAGCCGCCGTGAGTCCAAAGATCAAGGCCTCATACTCCGCCATGTTGGTGGTGGCCTCAAAGTCGAGGTGCACCATGTACTTCAATTGTTCGCCACGTGGGTTGATGAGGACCACGCCAGCCCCTGCCCTCTTGCTGCGGGCGGACCCGTCAAAGAAGAGTGTCCAGTGAGGTCCGGTGAACACCGAAGCCCTGACCTCCTGACGTGGGGGGTCCGAGCCATCACCCGGACCCCCAGGGACGTTTGGCGATGGCGTCCATTCCGCGACGAAGTCAGCAAGGACCTGACTTTTGACGGCATGGCGTGGCTGGAAGTCGAGCTGGAACCCAGCGAGCTCAGCTGCCCACTTGGCGATGTTGCCTGTGGCTTTAGAATTGTGGAGGATGGCCTTTAATGGGTAGGAGGTTACCACCAAAATCTTGTGGGCCTGGAAGTAGTGGCGGAGTTTCCTGGACGTAACGAGTATAGCGTAAAGAAGCTTATGCGTTTCTGGATACCTAGCCTTCGCCTCATGGAGGACCTCACTGACGTAGTAGACCGGCTTCTGGACGGTCCTGACTCTGCCAGGAGGACTGGATCCTTCTGCTTGAGCTGGGGACCCGTCGGACCCCACGCTGTTTAGTGCTTCTCCGGGTCGGGACCCGGCCGGACCCTCCGAAGTAGGGCCCGATGGTGGAGTGGTGGAGGCCGGACCTCCTTCTCCTGCAGGGGGGTCCGCAGGGGCCCCCTGCGGGAGATGCACGGTCCTCTCAGTGACCAGCACCATGCTGATCACTTCGGCCGTCGCTGCAAGATAAAGAAACAGAGTCTCACCTGGGTCCGGTGCGACCAGGACCGGCAAGGTGATGAGATACTGCTTCATCTCCTGGAAGGCACGCTCTGCCTCTTCAGTCCATGAAAATGGACCGGACCCCCTCATCAGT
The DNA here is from genome assembly GCF_002211085.1 of Panicum hallii. Lineage (NCBI taxonomy): Eukaryota > Viridiplantae > Streptophyta > Magnoliopsida > Poales > Poaceae > Panicum > Panicum hallii. The sequence continues at coordinate 31,648,466 of NC_038048.1, read as the reverse complement.
TTGAAGAAGGAAAGCGCCCTCTCCGCCAACCTCGAGATGAAACGGCTGAGGGCTGCATGGGACCCCGTCAACCTCTGGACATCCTTGAGGCGCGCATGGGGTCTCATTGCCTCGATCGCCCGGACCTTATCCGGGTTAGCCTCGATCCCCCGGTGGGAGACCAGGAAACCAAGGAGCTTTCCCGCCGACACGCCAAAGACGCATTTCTCGGGGTTAAGCCTGGTGGAGGTCGCTCATAACTTGTCGAAGACCTGAGCTAAATTTTCTAGGAGAGAATTTGACTCTCTAGTCTTGACAACGATGTCATCAACCTACACTTCAACTATTTCTTTAACCAAATCTCCTAAGGTGATGTTCATTGCACGAGCAAAGGTGGGTAGAGCATTAAGCAATCCATAAGGCATTACTATATAGCAATAAAGACCATCCACTGTTACAAAAGCTGTATGTTTCCTATCATCCTCAGCCATTTTGATCTGGTGAAAACCAGAATAGACATCTATGAAGGACAGCAAATCACATCCGGAGGTGGAGTCTACAATTTGGTCTATTCGTGGAAGTGGATAAGGGTCTTTCGGACATACCTTATTAAGATTGGTGTAGTCGATGCACATCCGAAGCTTCCCGTTTGCCTTCGGGACCACGACAGGGTTGGCCAACCACACTGGGTGATAGACCTCCTCAATGAAGCCAGCTTGCAGGAGCTTGCGGACCTCTTCACGAATGAAGTTTTGCCGCTCGATGGACTGCTTGCGTGGCTTCTGCCGGACCGGCCTGGCATCGGGGTGGATCTTCAGATGGTGCTCGATCACCTCCCTAGGGATCCCGGGCATCTGTGACGGTTCCCAGGCGAACACGTCGACATTTGCCCGGAGGAAGACGACGAGCGCGTTTTCCTATTTCTCTCCCAGATTCCCACCGATGCGGGTGGTCTGGGAGGTCTCCGCTCCGACCTGGACGGTCTTCACGGGCACATCGTCCGTGTCAGACGGACGGACCTTGGGTGCCTTGGCCAGGGCCTTGGCACGCGAGGTGGAGGGGTCGGACCCCTGGGCGCCAGCTGCAGGGGCGAGCCCCGTTGCCAGCGCATGGAGCTTCTCGACCGCTACGACGGCAGCGGCCCGGTCGCTCTGGACGGTGAGGACGCCTGCCGGAGAAGGCATCTTCAGGACCAAATACCCGTAATGGGCAATGGCCATGAACCGGTATAGGGCCGGTCTGCCAATGATGGCGTTGAATGGGAGGTTAACCTCCGCAACTTCGAACTGCATGTTCTCGGTACGGAAGTTGTCCTCCGTCCCAAATGTAACCAGTAGGATGATGGTCCCTACCGGGTACACCAGGTCCGGGCCCACTCCGGAGAATGGGCGCGAAGGAGTCAGCTTCGACTCCGGAATCTGCAGGTGCTTGAACGCTGCATAGCTGATGACGCTGAGGCCTGCACCCCCATCAATCAGCACGTGGTGGAGGCGGACGTTGGAGATGGTGGGTGCCGTGACAAGCGGCAGCACACCATCGCCCGCCATGTTCTCCGGGCAATCCGACGGCCCGAAGGAAATGGTGGTGTTCTTCCACCGATGGTGTGGCGCCGCCTTGGGCGTCACCGGCTTCACCGAGAGGACCTCTCGGCGGAGGGTCTTGACATCCCGCCGGGAGACGAGCTCTGAGCTTCCGCCATACATGACGTACAGCTTCTTGCGGCGCTCGTCACCACCGGACTCGGAGTCGGACTGGTGGAAGAGACTCTTCAGGTCTTTGTTGGGAGTTTGGTACCCCAACTCCCTCTCAGCTGCGGCCGCATCGGCGTCGGAGACCTTCTCCTTGCCGGACCGCCACGGAGGGGAGGTGCCTTACCTTGAGGCTTGGTCGCGCCTCTTGCTGAGGCACTCCGCGAGCTTCTGGATCTCGCGGCACTCAGTGGCACTGTGGCGGGCCCCAGGGTGAACAGGGCACGACCCGGGGTCGGTGCGCTGTTGCCGTGGGCGCTTGCCGCAGGGGTTCTGGCCCCCGGTCGTTGCTGCTGCAACAGCCGGGCCCCGGATCCGTGCCTTGTCAAAGCCACGGGTCTTCTTGTTCTTTTTCTTGCCGCTGCCAGGGGCAGCGACACTGGGCCCACTCATCTCAGCGGGACCTGCCTGAGTCGCGGAGTGCCAAGCACGACCCTCCGCTGCCCTGACGCATTTGTCCGCCAAAGCGAATAAGGTGGTGACGGTTTCCACCTGGTGGATCGCCAGCTTCTCTAGCATCTTCTCATCACGGACCCCCTGTCGGAAAGCCGTGATAATAGACGCGTTCGGAGATACGCGGAATCGTTCCACGTACCTTGGTGAAGCGGGAGATGAAGGCCCGGAGGGTTTCTCCGGGTTGCTGCCTCATAGCGTGGAGGTGGGCCTCCACACCGTGCTGCTGATACGCACTGGCAAAGTTTGCCGTGAACTGTGCGCACAGCTCACCCCAGGATCGGATAGATCTCGGGGTAAGGTTCATGAGCCAGGTCCAGGCTGGTCCGGTCAAGGCTACATGGAAGTAACTTGCCATGACGGCGTCGTTACCTCCAGCCGCCGTGATGGCGGTGATGTAGACCTGCAGGAATTCTGACGGGTTGGAGGACCCGTCGTACTTCTCCGGCAGGTGTGGCCGAAACTTGGACGGCCAGGCAACCGTGCGAAGGTGGTCTGCGAGCGCGGCGCAGCCCACCCCGGACACCGGTGCCTAGGCAGGTCCCTGCGGGGCCGGAGCCACCACAGCGAAATCGGCATCGAGGTCGCGACCCTCGATACTGAGCCGGCGACTACGCGCCCGCTCAATGGAGACACGGGCGTCCTCTCCCGCACGTCTGCAGTTGAGCTCCGCCCGGAGGTCCTCGGTCCGCGCACTCCTCACTGATGGTGAGTGCACAGAGCCGGACGCACCGCCCTGATGACGGCGTTGCCTGGGGGCAGACCCCCCCGCGGAACACGGGGAAGCCTGTGCCAGGTTGAGGAGGCGGTCGACGTCGTCACGCCATTGCCTCAGGGCGTCGGGCGAGGCCGCCTCACCAGGGGGACTGCGGAGCAACTCCCTGGCTGCCATGAGCGGCCCATTCGGTGCGGGCACCGATTGGCCACTGAGGCCAGCGCCGCAGCGCGTTGCGGAGCTGCTCGCGCCGCCCTGGATGTTGGACGATGGGAAACATGTGGCGTTGTCGACGCCACCTCCTCGCCCAACAGGAGGTCGTTGTGACCATCTTCCTGCGCCATTGAGGTCGTGAAGGTCGACCGAGCGCAAACCAAACCTAGGCCCCTACCTGGCGAGCCAAATGTCGGAGGAATTCTCCAGCCGGGTGGCGGAAAGCACCCGCCTAATCCTAGTTAAGGATGGGTTTGGAGGAGACTTAGGAGCGCTCGATCGGTGAACAGATGAACGCAGGAAGGACACGAAGATTTAGAGTGGTTCGGGCCGCCGGAGCGTAATACCCTACATCCACTTTGGTGTTGTATTGGCTGCGTGAGCCCGAATGGAAAGCAGCCTCAGCTTGTGTGTGTGCAACCTGGAACTTGTCTGACCCCTTCTCTAACGAGTACACTCTCCCTTTTATAGTTCAAGGGGGGTGTTTACACTGTACGAGACCCCGACAGGTGGGTCCGCCCAACAGGGTCCTACTCTAAGTGATATGGAGATCTTCTCTAGCCCCCTGCCGCAGCCTTCTCGGTTGGGAAGATTTCGTGCGTATCCACAACCCGGATACGGTCGTGTGCCATCCTATAGACACAGTGACCGCTGTCAGTGTTACCCAACAGTGGTGCTGTGCTGCCACTGTTGGGTGGGAACCTGTCAGGCGAAGTAGCAGCGCTGACCCGCCGCTCCGTTGCCTCCGCGCGCACTGTTGCAGCGCACGCCTCGGCTCTCCTGTTACAGCCCATCATTACGCCGCGCGCGGCGCTACGACAGGACTGCACGCCGCTGGTGCACTGTAACGGTGACACGACGCGCCGCCTCGGAAACAGGCGGGCTTACCGTGGTGTCAGCCTACCTGCCCCGCGTGTCAGGGACAGGCCACACTTTTTGACTTGGGCACGCCCGGCCCAACTACCGCATTAAATGCTGGTAGGTGGGCTGGAGACCCGCGAAGGGCCTCCTGCCACAGGCACGTGGCAGGGCCAGCTCCGCTCCCTCCGCAGGGGCGGCACGTGGCGGCACCGGACCCCTCCCCGGGGGGAGGGGGGTCCGGGCCCCCGAGGCCGGTTGGAGCGGTCTGGCCCGTGATGGTCCGGCCATCACACGTGGCGGTCCCGGACCTCTCTAGGGAGTCCGGATCCGCGTGGGCTTCCCGAGAGCTCCCTTGCCTTCCGTGGCATGCGGAGGTCCTGGACCTCAGAGAGCTCGGGGAGGGTCCAGAGACCATGGTCCCAGCCGTTAGGCCTGGGCCATATGCCACGTCACCCAAGAGGCTAGGGAGACATCACGTATGGTGATACGCTAAGGGTCTGGACACCCTAGCAGGAGGTACCCCTGTCTGTATATACCGACAGCAGGCTACATCAACACCAAGGACCAGCTTGCAGACTTGCTCACCAAGCCTCTTGGGAGGATCAGGTTCCTGGAGCTCTGCTCCAAGATCGGGATGGTCCAGATTTCCCACAAGACGACGCACAAGACTTAGGGGGAGAATGATGGGAATAAGTCTTTGTACTTGGTCTTTGTGGGCAGGATGTTTTTCTCAGCATTTCTCAGCATTTTGGACTGCTTTTAGAGCAGCTAGGACAGCAGTTTTAGAGCAGCATTTCTCAGCATCTTGGACTGCTTTTAGAGCAGCTAGGACAGCAATTTTAGAGCAGCTAGGACAGCAGCATCTTGACTGCTTTTAGGACAGGATCTAGGATAGTATCTAGTTTGGCATCTTAGACTAGCAACTAGCATATCCTTGGCTGGCTAGCAGCCTATAAGTATGTATCTCCAACCCCTTAGAGGGTATGGCATTGTGGTAGAGTTTGAGAAGTAAATCCAGAAAAATTCCCAACTCCTAGTGTCATCTTCACTCTCAATGAGAATGAAAATTCTGCTATTAACAGTGATTCACCCTTTTTCTGATGATACCAGTTTTAGCATTCTATTTTTATTATCTATTGTTATGTGCATATCTGTATCTATTGTTGTAGGTTTACAGAGAGATGCATAATTTCCTGTTGCCACACTTTAGTCCCCTGAATGGTAATTGGTAAAGATGAGTAGGGTTATGTGCTGATGCTGAGGGAAAATGTGTTATTGCAATAAGTTTTGGTAGTCCGTTTAAGGAGAAGATTTGGGGAACCATATTTATGTCTAAGTTTTATGGTAAGTTGGATTACTAAACACTACAGAAAGGGGACATTAAGTATTCATATGAATAAATAGTTGACGAGTTATCTGGTAGCATGGTCATTTTTAGATAAAAAAGAACACTAGGGTCTTCCTTCTGTTGTCTTGTCTAATCTAGCTTCCTGTAAAACTTTGGTGTAAAAGAAATTTTGTTAAATATGCACATTATATATGCTTAGCCGAAACTTATTAGAAGCTCCTGCTTACCCAGCCACCATGTGCAATACACAATGTAGTCTGTTTGTTATATGTTATACTTGATCTTGTACTTTGTTTCCATTATGAGAGTAATACACGACAGAACATAGTTGAGGGGCATAGTGGTATGCCTGATCCTATCTGTTAGCATTGTCTTGATCGTCCTGTCATATGAAGCTTTGATGGTATTTCATACCGAAATGTTGTCTAGCAAACACATGACTCATTGATTTTTGAAGGGTAGAGACCTGTAGCGTCTATTTGGTAAATCTAATGAGATGTAAAAAATTCCAGGAATCCTCAGCTGCTGGGATTGTCGCCGAAGATAAGGAGGAATCACATGATTCACACAGTAAAGGTCAATTTGCTAATCTGCAGAAATTTCCACTTATTCTTTCACTCAGGGTCCTACTTGTTGGCATTACATCACAAGGTTGGTTTAGGAGTTAAATGCTATCTCTTTTTCTGATATATTGTTTTTCACCATGAAAAAAGGGTACCTATCAACCCCCTTGTAATATAAAATTTAAAAATATGTCGGTTACTTCTTTTTCCTAGAAAGAACTAACAGCAAACTGTGGACAGGACGAGGAAGCCAATCGAAGAACACGAAGAAGAAGAGGGAGTACAAAAGACTGTTCTCAAGCTTTTTGTGAAAATTATGCAGAGTTTTCCCAACTTGAGTAGCTAATTATGTAGATGGATCGTGCCATGGGCAGATGGTGCCGTCGCTCTGTTATGTCTTACCTTCCAATTACTACCCCTTAATATGGTCCCAGTTATTCTTAGCACCGAACCCGTCCAAAAGAGTAGAGATGTTAGGAATATTAGTATCATGCCAGTTCCATTTGCAACTGAGGTCTGATGTAGAAATGTCGCTTTCATGCCTTAGGAAAGTGTGAAATTTGACATGTTGGGCCGTTCTTCACTTGCCGTGGTCAGTCTAGTGGTACTTTGGTAGACTACGATTTTGACAGTTGTGTATCGGCAACTTCCCTCTAAATGTTTGCCAAGCCCTCCATCTAAGCTTTCTTGGGTCCAGTTTTACTCTCTGTGCTACAATTGGACATGTCAGATGATGCCATCCTCAGCTTGTTGCCAATATGTTCCCTTACAACCCTGTGCTCAACGCACCTTCTGAAACCACTCTACCGGCCAAGGCATTGCCACCTCGCCAGGGTTTGGAACCCTCGTGTACATTTGCACCAAGTATTACACTCGATCAATAGAGGAGGGGGGGGGGGGGGGAACACTCCTGAGCCAACCGAATGTGCTCGAAGTTTCTAGTTGCTGACACTCATACATAACCTGCTTTAACAAGGTCATGTTGGCCTGCTTTAATAATGGACTCAATTTCCAAGCAGGGTTCTGTATAGACTCAATTTCTTGGCTCCGTGTCCTAATTGGATCCAACAAAACAAACGGAACCGTTTGCTTGGAATGCAGCGGGCCATTGGCCCAAAATTTCCTGCAGGGAAAAATCAAGGTATACAGAGCTGGGCTATATCAATTCATATGGGCCTCATGTGCATGCTTAGTGGGCTAAACAACAAAGAAATTCCATACAAAAAATTCGAGTGACAACAATAATAAGTTTTTTACTCAAGTGTCATTTAGGAATTCCGAACATGTTAATGGGCTCAAAACTGTACTGAACCCCACACTAAGCAATCCTTTCCTTTTTTAAAAAATAAAATAAAATAACCCAAAAGTCTCTTACTATAGCAAGTTCAGCACAATCCAAACCAACCCATCACTCTACCTATCTAAACCAAACCAAGCCAACTTTAACCCTAGTGCATTCAACAGTTGCTAGTCTACACATGGAATTTCTAATGTCCAAATTGAAGGAAAGTAAAAGCATCCATACATTAATCTAACTAAGTAAAATAAAATAGGCAAAATTTGCTCATGGACACTCTTCAAAGTTGGCTTTGCCACGAGCCACTAAAAAAATATATCTTTGCCACAAAATACTATAAATTCATGGTAATTTGCTGTAGAACATTATAGCCCATATAATAGTATTTCCACCACCAACAGGTCATAGAACACTTACATATGGAACAAGTTTACCCTTGCCCATTAAACAGAATATATGTGTCAGCAAACATTGACATTGTTTTGCCAAGCAAGCTCGTCATGGCCGCAGGGAACGGGCCACCGCTGAAAGAGAGAGCGGCTGCCAGGACTTTGCTCGTAGGGGTCGCCTCTGTGAGCGGGTCCCGCCGCCGTGCACGGGCTCCAAAGAAGCCAGGAGAGCGGCGCCGCTGGGAGAGGGAGCTGCGGAGTTGAATTGAAACTTGGATGCAAATCGATAGCAACGGTTGATCTACCGAGATAGGAAGGCAACAGTGCCACTTGGATGCCAGCATTCAGTCACCAGCATTTTAGCATCTCTCTTTTTCGCCACACTTTTACACTGCCACAGTGCCACTACATGCATCTATAAGATCGGATTCAATTCCAACAGGCCCACTCACCAACATATTTTGACTTCAAGTGCCGCCCATGGCTAAAGTAGCAGTTCTTGATCAGCTCGCCGGCGACTTGCCGGCGGCCAAAGAATTTCTTCTACTGGTCCTTCCTCTCCTACTCTTCGCGCTGCTGCAGTTCTTCATCACGGGGCCATGGAGAGGACGAGGAAGAAAGAGTCTGCCTCCCTCCCCTCCGGCGCTGCCGCTGGTCGGGCACGTCCACCTCGTCGGCGCGCTCCCACACGTCTCCCTGCGGCGCCTGGCCGCGCGGCACGGCGGCGAGGACCTCATGATGCTCCGCCTCGGCGCGGTGCCGACGCTGGTGGCCTCGTCCATGCGCGCCGCGCGGGCCGTGCTGCGCGCCCACGACCAGGCGCTCGCCTCGCGGCCGCGGTCCGTCTGCGGGGACGTGCTCACCTACGGGCCGTCGGACATCGCCATGGCACCCTACGGCGAGCGGTGGCGGCTGGCGAAGAAGCTGGCCACCACGCACCTCCTCAGCGCGAAGAAGGTGCAGTCCTACCGCGCCGCCCGTGAGGAAGAGGTGATCAAATCAGCCATGCCCATGCCAAATCAGCAAGATCAGTGTCGCCTGAACGCTGATCCATGCATCCACATGTCGTGCTTTGTATAGGTAGAGCTAGTGATCAGCAAGATCGGTGCCGCGGCGGCGACACGCGCTGCGGTGGACATGAGCGAGCTCCTGAGCAAGTTCACCAACGACATGGTGTGCCGCGCTGTTGCCGGCAAGTCGTTCAGGGCGGAGGGGAGGGACAGGGTGTTCCGGGAGCTGATCGACCAAGGAATGGCTCTCCTGGCCGGATTCAACCTGGAGAACTTCTACCCTGGCCTCGCCACGGCAGCAGGGGGCGTGCTCGTGCGGTCGGCGCGTCGCAAGGCTGAGAGGGTGAGGGATGGGTGGGACAGGCTCCTCGACAAGCTGATCGACGAGCACGCGAGCGAGAAAGCCGGAGCACCGGCGGCGCGCCATGAGGATGGTGGTGGTAGCAACCTGCAGGAGTGTGACTTCATACATGTGCTGCTATCCGTGCAAGAGGAGTATGGTCTCACCAGAGACGGCATCAAGGGGATCTTGGTTGTGAGTTCACGAATTCTCTTCTGCTCCTTGATTTCCTTAGAAGGCAGAATCTCCATCATTCTATTTATTCTATGTATATCCTTGATCTACCTCTATACTAATCTGAAGTTCTAAACACGACCTATACATGCAGAACATGTTTGCAGCAGGCACAGACACAGCGTACTTGGTCCTAGAATTCGCCATGGCTGAGCTCATGCTGCACCCGGAAGCCATGGCCAAGCTACAGCACGAGGTTAGGAGCGGCATTCCCAAGGGTCGAAACGCCACCAACGAAGACGACCTCACTGGAATGACGTATCTGAAAGCTGTTGTGAAAGAAACACTCCGTCTGCATCCACCGTCGCCACTCCTCCTGCCACATCTCTCCCTAGAGGATTGTGATGTTGAGGGCTTTCGAGTTCCTGCCGGCACCACTGTGCTCGTTAACGTCTGGGCAATCGGTCGGGACCCCAAGCTGTGGGATGCCGCGGAGGAGTTCATGCCGGAGAGGTTCGTCCAGAACGGGGAAGCCAAAGGAGTCGATTTTAGAGGGAAAGACTTTCAGCTTTTGCCTTTTGGGTCAGGACGGAGGATGTGCCCCGGGATGAATTTTGCAACGGCCTCCATTGAGATCATGTTGGCGAATCTTGTCTACCACTTTGATTGGGACTTGCCCAAAGGTGTTGATAAGGTCGATATGGCTGAGGTGTCTGGGTTGACAGTGGGCCGAAAAGAAAAGCTCCTGCTTATCCCTACGACACCTGAAATTGTGCACCTTTTCAAAGGTTGTTAGGTGCACTATGCAGGAAATGAATCAGACACGTTGCTTGTAGTGTAGTACTGGTCGCTATCTTGAGGGAGAGCATAGAATGTTTCTTGGATTTCTATTTAAAATGTGTCCGTGCATGTTTTGACATTTATTTTTCATACCAATGCAATGACGGCAGGTGATTGCTTGTTTCAGTTAGGGTGTGTTCGTTTTCTAGGGTCTAAAGTTTAGACCCGTCACATCAAAGAGAATCTTGTCATTTAGAAGTATTAAATAAAGTCTAATTATAAAATTAATTGTAGAACCTCAGGACTAGTTCGCGAGACGAATCTAATGAGGTATATTAGTTCATGATTAGCGGATGATTACTGTAGCATCACTGTGGCAAATTATGGATTAATTAGGCTCATTAAATTTGTCTCGCAAATTAGCACCCATCTGTGCAAAAAGTTTTGTAATTAGACTTTATTTAATACTTCTAAATGACAAGATTCTCTTTGATGTGACGGGTCTAAACTTTAGACCTTAGCAAACGAACACAACCTTAGCTAAATGTCTCCAAGATCCGGAAATGTGCTCACAGGGACCCACGGAGATCGAGTTATTATAGTATGATGTCTAATCACAGGGATCCACAAAGAAGAAATGTCAAGCGCCGTCAGATCCCCGATGTAATGGTTGGAATGATTGCCTGATCCTACTGCTAGTTTTCAGGCACCTGTAATCTAGCATCTCCCATATTTACTCCGTTCTTGTTAGTAGTAAAGGTCAAGGTCCGAAGCCAGACAAGGAGGTCCGATTTTTTGTGTTTGATGAATTGTGTACCTAGCTAGAAAGTTTTTACCTATAATTTCAAATGGAGGGATCAGAGTAATTTATACCTGAATGAGCAGATGCATGTGTTCGTTGCACCTTTCAGTACCATTATCGTTTACCTGTGGCGGAACAAGGGGAGGCGGATGCCCTACTACGAGCGAGTGTACGACCCTATCTACCTGGGGTTTGTTGCCACCTCCTTCAGCGTGTCCCTACTTCTCTCACTCAACCATGTGGATGATCGCCACCTGTGTTGTGTCCTCTCTCTCTCATTGTCCCTACTTCTCTCACTCAACCATGTGGATGATCGCCACCTGTGTTGTGTCCTCTCTCTCTCATTCCACAGCACACTACCGCCATTAGCCGTACGCCCGCACCGCCGCCCACATCGTCCCAAGCCGTTTGTCCTAGTACCTCTATGTGTCATATTTCTTCTCTACTAGCTCAAGCATTTCTTCGTGGTGGCATGACATCCTTTTCACTATGTTAGCACAGAGGATAGCAGGGAGAAGGGGAATTGGAGGAAGCAAGCAAAGAGGAAGAACAGAGATGGCGGCCGGAGGAATGACTAAGATCAGGGAGTAGCTAGGTTTACAGCTCTCCTTCTCTCTCCCAGTACTTATTCTACTCGGTTACACGGGCCTTGCCCTTTCCCTTGCATGCAAGCGAGTGGACCCAATCGGGACCTTGGACCTTGAGCTTCGAGCTTTGTTTCCTGGGCCTGGTGCTCACCCTTGGCCCATCTGGTGTAGCAGTGGTAACATTCCCCCAGTCTTGTGATGCCGCTTGCCCCAAGCAGCCACAGCAGGGAAACGTTGTTGTAGAGTGATCAAGTTCTCCCAGGTCGCCATAGAACGGGGCCAACCTGTCCACTTGATCAAGACTTGCTCCACAAAACGATCACCCATGGAAACAGTTCAAATCTGCAGAATCTCCTCAGGAATACAATATCATTTGGTAGAGGAGCTATTACCTCAGAATGTGGAAGGGATGCCGGCTTCAATTGTGAGACATGAAACACCGGATGTATGGAAGAAGTAGCTAGAAGATCTAATTTATAAGCCATTGATCCCACTCGAGCCAGGACTTTATAAGGCCCGAAATACTTGAAAACCAGCTTCATGTTAGAACGAGGAGCTAGGGATGACTGGACATATGGTTGAAGCTTTAGAAAAACCAAATCACCCACAGTGAACTGCCTCTCTGTCTTTTCCTTGTCGGCTTGTTTCTTCATACGGTTCTTGGCTCGGAGCAAGTGCTGGTGAATATGAGTGTTCATAACTTGACGATTCTTGAGCCAAGATGATAAATCCTGAGATTGGATTGCATCGACAGAGGTGATCCAAAAATGACGTGGAGGGTAACCGTACAAAGCTTCAAAAGGAGAACGACCCACAACAGAATGATGAGATGTGTTGTACCAATATTCTGCCAGAGAAAGCCAACTACTCCATTTGGATGGACAAGCATTGACAAAATAGTGCACGAATATTTCCATTGTTTGATTCAGACGCTCGGTCTGACCATCCGATTGGGGGTGATAGCTGGAGCTCATGTGCAACCCTACATCTGCCAGTTTAAGTAACTCTTTCCAAAAGTGATTGGTGAATATTCTATCACGGTCAGAGATAATGGCAGTAGGAAGGCCATAAAGTCGATAAACATTGTGCATAAACGCCTTAGCAATAGACAACACAGTAAATAGATGGCGTAATGGTATGAAATGACCGTATTTGGTAAATGAATCAATGACCACTAGAATGCAGTTGGCACTGCCTGATAAAGGTAAGCCCTCAACAAAGTCTAAGGAAATGAGCTGCCAAGCACCAGAAGGAACCTCCAAAGGTTGTAGCAAACCTAGCATTTTGGTTCTATCTGGTTTAGCCTGCTGCATGTGAGACAATTCTTGACAAACTGAGACACATCCTTTTTCATGCCCTTCCAAGCAAACATTTGCTTCATTCTCATATAGGTGATAGGCAATCCAGAATGGCCCCCCAAAGCACTAGCATGACAAGCATGCATCAACTTTAGCTGTAAAGGAACATTAGCACCAACCCAAATTCTGGACTTATATCTCAGAATACCAGCAGACAGAGAGAAATGAGGGACAGAATCAAACTGAATAGCTAACTTCAAGATCATATCCTGAACTTGGAGATCATTCTGATAGCCAGCCTAAACTTCTGATATCCATTGAGGAGTGCAACAGGAGATAGCAGCACAAGAAGAATCATGAGAAGCCTTCCTGGATAAGGCATCAGCTACACCATTTTCAACTCCGTTCTTATATACAATTCTGTATTGGAGGCCAAGTAGCTTTGTGAAAACCTTTTGTTACCACTGAGTGTCGGGGGCAAATATCATGGATTCCCCAACAAACGCTCCTTAGGAGGCTAATCACAGATTAGCTCCCTCAAAGTGCGCGGCTTGGGCCAGCTGGACTGTCAAACGGCCACAGAACGGCCCACCAGGAGAAGGGGCACTGACAGCCCAACGCGAAGCACTGGAGAAGGATACGGCCGCCTCGTCTGACCCCAAGGGTAAGAGATTGGGCGCGTCCACCTCGCCCGACACCAACGATGTGGGGTCGGGCGCGTCCGCCTCGCCCAACCCCAAGGGTGAGGGGTTGGGCATGTCCGCCCCAGAGGCGTGGGGCCCCAGGGACCTCACAAAGTTGGACCACGCTGAAGGACGAACCTCTGGTGTAAGGCAGACTACTACGGTAGGCCCCGGCCATCCACCGCGCCGGGGTCAAGCCGTAAAACGCGCCGGGAGCTCACGTCACCCGTCTCGGCAGGGCGCACGTCGCCCATCCTGCAGCCCGGCAGACCCGCGCCGCCCGTTCCGTCGGGGTGCACGCCGCACGTCGCACCAGGGCACGGCATGGGAGCGCCTCCATCATCATCTACAGGGGCAGCGGGGCCCATGCGAAGGGGAGGAGGGGCGGCGCGATCCCGGGGACTTCTTTCTCTCTCTCTTCCTCTCTCTCTTTTTTTCTCTGTATCCACTCCCTTCCTTTTGACTGATAAAAGGGGAAGGGAGACCCCCCTTGAGGGGGACGAAATTCAGACTCACACTCGTACACGCATACTCCACCAGAGACTTGGAAGCCCAATTCCTCTCTCATCTATTTGTAACCCCCTACTGCAAACCTAGTGCAAGAGCACAAGTGGCTCGGAATGGACGTAGGGACATTCTGTCCGAATCAGTACAAACCCTCGTGTCTTTCTTGCTCACCATCCGAGCCAGACGCGCAATCATAAGATTTACTAATCGGCGATTCGAAACATAGCAGAACTACTTGGTGGTGGAAGTGGAGGGATGGACTGGAACATACCTGTGACCGTGGGATGAACGATAGCCGTAACGACTCCGTATCCATCCTCCCGGTGATACTGGTCGACGCGGTGCCTGTTGGGCCTGTCGGCTGTAAGGATGGCAATGGACACGAATTATCCGCATACCCGCGGGTAAAAAACCGTTGGGTATGGGTTTGGGTACCATTTTATATCCGCGGGTATGGGTACAGGTAGCAAATAATATCCACGGATATTTTTAAAACGGGTAACAAAAATTACTATCCGTACCCGAAACCCGAAATCCGCATCTGATATGTGGGTCCACATCAAAACCATATATATAACGATAACCCTAACCCTAACTCTCCCATCCCCACTCCAGCCGCCGGCGCCCCCTCCCACAGCCCCACCCGGCCGCCCGCGCCAGCGCTCCCCGCCCCCCCCCCCACCCCCCCGATCGGCGGCTCCGGCCGCGCCAGGCACGCAGGCCCCGGCCCCCCAGGTCCGGCGGATCCAGACTCCCCCCCCCCCCGTCCGGCGGCTCCAGCCGCCACCCCCCAGCTTCGGCCGCGCCAGGCATGCAGGCCCCGGCCCCGGCCCTGCCCCCCCCCCCCCCCCCGGTCCGGTGGATCCAGAGTTCCAGACTCCACCCGCCAGATCCAGCTCCCCCCCTCCCCGCCGCTGTGGGCACGCCAGGCAGGCCGTCAGGCGGATCGAGACTCCGGCCCCCCCCACGCCCCCCCCCCCCCCCCCGCGGATATATCCGCGGATATCCGTTACCCGCGGGTAACGGATATGGATACGTTTTGCTATCCGTTGCGGGTAACGGGTATGGGTTCAGGTATGATTTTTAGGTCGCGGGTATGGATATCCAGAGGCAATATCCGCGGATAGTTTACCCGTTGCCATCTTTAGTCGGCTGGGTGCCCGGCAGTAGGATGTGTGGGAGCCGGAGGAGCAGGCAAGAGGATGCCTGGTGCGGATGTCGATTGATCGAACGCTGCACGCTCGTAGTGGAGGTTGAGCTTCTTCACTATCAGCTTTAGATCATCGATGATGCCATCGACTTTCGGGCGCCACTCCTTGAAATCAGCCACCGCCTTCTCAAGGACCGTCACGCGCGTGTCGTGGTTGGTGCGGAGGTCGTCAAGTTTTCTCTCCCATGTGGTTTCTCGATTTGAGAGGCGGCGATCCCACTTGAGGTCCTGCTCCTCAAAGAGCTTGGAGAGCTCATCGGAGAGGTTCTTGGAAAGCTCGTCGAATCAGAAGCTTCTGTTCAAGATTCATGGCTCCCTGGCGATGCTGGAATCGGGTGTAGTGGTTGTGAGGTGGGGGATTCTCCAGGATCATGGATTGCGTTCCAGATCAAGCTGCGTGAACGGAAATTATCGGACTAGATCTCAAACTAAATCAAAATCGAGAGTTCCGAACCCAATTCGTTTGCAGATCGATCGATGAAATGCGGGTAACCAGAATCGGTGTCTTTGATACCAATTGTTAGCATAGAGGATAGCAGGGAGAAGGGGAATTGGAGGAAGCAAGCAGAGAGGAAGAAGAGAGATGGCGGCCGGAGGAATGATTAGTTCAAGGAGTAGCTAGGTTTACAGTAATTCAATTGTTGTCTCTCTCCTTCTCTCTCCCAGTACTTATCCTACTCGGTTACACGGGCCTTGCCCTTTCCCTCGCATGCAAGCCAGTCGGGATCATGGACCCTCGAGCTTGGTTTCCTGGGCCTGGTGCTCACCCTCGGCGCATCTGGTGTAGCAGTGGTAACGCACTACTGCAACAATCAGTAACTAGTGTCATTCCATTGATGAATTCACGTTGTAGGGATGGGAAAAAAGATATTGTAATAAGTCTGTGTACTTGAAGAACAGACATTAGGACGGCCGAGAACACAAACGACTTAGTTATGGTCGATCTTCCTTGTAGTCTTGTTTCGGGGCATACTCCTGCTTGACCATGATCGCTTTTTTAAAACCGTGCACATTGACACTGCAGGTGTTGAGATACCTCATCAAGAATTGAAATTGACTAAGATCTTCTCTAGCCATCACTTTCTTTGAGGAAAAAGTTTACCCCGACAAATTTTGGACATCTGGAAACACACATGGAAATGTGTGGACCCCTCTTTGGCTCCGCAGTCGCGATTACATTTATTATATAAATAAAATAAATTAATTATTCAAATGTTGCTCAAATACACTATCAACATGGTTAGTTCAAAAATTGAGTCAAGATTTCTATGTTAGCAGTATGTCTGTAGTAGTTAGGTCCTTTTTAGTAGAGCTCGCGCTCAAGTGCTTCTGCACCGGCTCCACATGGAGCCCTACCAAACCGTCATTTCCAAAACAACTTCTCAACCGAAGCTGACATAAGCCCTCTACAAAAATGAAATATGATTGTGGAGCCACTATTGTTGTTATTGGCTTATCTATCACGCACTACCTTGTGGACCCACCCTAGGGCATGTATAGCATGTCCTGCATTTCATACTAAGCAAATGACATACCTCTCGAGGAAAGAAAATGAGGGAAAATGATTGTCCACGTTGCGTTCACTATGAATGGTGGAAAAGGCGAGCATGGCAGGCAGCACAAAATGCTGTGGTGGGAGGCAACAGATGAGGGAGGGGACGACCGATCAGGTCACAATGATAAACTAGCGTTCATCCATTGTTAGTAGTGTGTCCTGGTATATTTTTCAGTATATTGGTATATGGCTTTATTTATTTGGCATGAAGGTAATGTTTTGTGTGCACTTTCTCTTTTCGAATGAAGAAGCGAGAAATATATTAAAGCTTTGAGAGGTATAGACTTCTTACACCAACGACTTGAAAGACAAGTAGGATACATCAAGTCTTTATTCATCTTCGCCGTCACTTCTATGGTTGACACAGCAGCGAGCAAAGCAAGAACAATTTTTTGTCAGTTCCTCTCTAACAACAGATAAGACTTTGTTGTAGCTTTTTTATATATTTTGGATGATGTGGTTAATATGGAGCACTTGTTACGAGCATGGTCATCTCGCTAGAGTTATATAGTGACCTGTTTTATAACTTACTACCCCCTCTGTTCCGAATTGTAGATCGTTACATAGCAAAAGCTATGTCTTTACATTTGCCAAAACGGTCTACAATTTGGAACATGGGGAGTAGAATGTCATCATCGAGTCTATATCTACACGTATGAATTACTGTCTTTGATGAAATGCTCGTTGATTGGAGGAAACAAAAAAAAACATCTAGAATCAAACTTCAACTCATGTGCTTTGGACTTCGATACATGTGCATACGTTATTTATCATAGAAAAAGGAAGCATCTACATCTACCTTGTAGGAAATCGACTTGATTACTTATTACTTATTATGGGTTTGATGCATCGGCAGAATGTTCAACCATATATGGGTTGATTTTAATCCGATCCGTGTGCTTCTATAAATCATGGACATCATTAATTCAAACAGGTCCTTTATCTGTACGTAGTATGATGAAACAAGCTAGTAGCATAACATAGGACTTCATCCGTATGCTTCTTCAAGTCATGGTCTCATGGATTAATTCAAACAAGCACTTCATCTGTAGTATGATCAACTTCACCATTAGACTGCATCTAGAAAAACGTATTTTGCAATCACCATTAGTACTTCACCCATGCCTACTTCCTCCGTTTCTAATTGTAATTTGTTTTGGTAAATCTAGATATATAAATTTTGCTATGCATCAAAATATCTAGATATATAGCAAAATCTATATATCTAAATTTGCTAAAATAACCTACAATTTAAAATGGAGGGAGTAATTTGTATTGATCAACTAGGGCTATTCTTGGAGAGAGATATACAACTTGCATTTGTGGTACATATACTAATTCAGCGCGCAATCATCATAGAAGTGTACAACGTCACCTTGTGGAACAAGATTGGCCAATCGTACGTACGTACAAAATGCATGTGGATCTCGTGCCTCTCCTCTCATCCTCCGTCCAATCCGGCGTGCAACCTCTAAAGTCAACTCGTCAGTGATTATCTTTCTCGTACATCTCCGATGCCTCTATAAGATCGTCACCAAGGACACATCACAATTTGGCACACCTCGAGAACGTACTTGTGACCTCAGGTGGCCATGGCTCAAGTACTAGTTCTTGATCAGCTCGCCGGCGGCACTTCTTCACCGCCGCTGAAAGCATTTCCCCACTGCTCTTCCCTGCCCTCATACTCGCCTTCGTCCTTCTGCGCTACTTCACCAAAGCTGGAGCAACGAGGAAGCAAGCGATGACAGGGAGCAGGTTGCCCCTGTCGCCTCCGGCCCTGCCGCTGATCGGGCACCTCCACCTCGTCGGCGCGCACCCGCACGTCTCCATGCGGAGCCTCGCCGCCCGGCACGGCGGCGAGGACCTCATGCTGCTGCGCCTCGGCGCGGTCCCGACGCTCGTGGCGACGTCCCCGCGCGCCGCGCAGGCGGTGCTGCGCACGCACGACCAGTCGCTGGCGTCGCGGCCCCGCTCCATCTTCGGCGACGTCCTCGGGTATGGGCCGTCGGACGTCGGGTTCGCGCCCTACGGCGAGGGGTGGCGGCGGGCCAAGAAGCTGGTCACCACGCACCTGCTCAGCGCCAGGAAGGTCCAGTCCTACTGCGCCGCCCGCGAGGAGGAGGTGGGCATGGTGATTGACAGGATCCGCGGCGCGGCCACGGCACGCGCGGCGGCTGTGGACATAAGCGAGCTCTGGGCGTGTTCACGAACGACATGGTGTGCCGCGCCGTGGCGGGGCGGTCTTTCAGGGCGGACGGCCTGGACAAGGTGTTCAAGGAGGTGATGGACGCGAGCATGGCCGTCCTTGGGGGATTCAACCTGGAGAACTTCTACCCAGGCCTGGCCTGGCCAAGGTGGCCGGCGGCGTGCTCATGTGGCCGGGGCGCCGCAAGGCCGAGAGGCTCAGGGACCGGTGCCTTGACAAGGTGATCGACGAGCACGCAAGCATGGCGGCGGCCGGAGCACCGCCGCGCCATGAGAGTGACTTCACCGATGTGTTACTGTCCGTGAAAGAGGAGTATGGGCTCACCAGAGACGGCATCAAAGCAATCCTGGCCGTGAGTTTACAACTTCTTCCATTTGTTACTTTTCAGTCACTTTTCTGAACCATCTGATCATATCCAGCCACTCATGTAGTAGGCAAATATACTCCAAGTTGTAGGACTCGTTAGAACATAAACATTGCTAACTTTTATGTGAACAACAGGACATGTTTGCAGCAGGAACAGACACGGCATACTTGGTACTAGAATACACCATGGCTGAGCTCATGCAGCACCAGATGTTATGGCCAAGCTACAAGCAGAGGTGAGAAGTAACACACCTAAGGGCCAAGAAGCCATCACAGAAGACAACCTCACCGGAATGTCGTATCTAAAGGCTGTCATCGAAGAAACTCTCCGTTTGCATCCACCGTCGCCGCTCCTCCTCCCACATCTCTCCCTAGAGGGCTGCAACATCGATGGCTATGTGGTTCCGGCTGGTACGACCGTCTTCGTCAACGTCTGGGCAATCGGCCGTGACCCAAAACTATGGGATGATGTGGAGAAATTCATGCCAGAGAGGTTCGTCAACAAGGGGGCCACGGAGGGTGTTGATTTTAGAGGGCTTGACTTTCAGTTTCTGCCGTTCGGGTCAGGCCGAAGGATGTGTCCTGGGATGAATTTTGGGTTGGCCTCCGTCGAAATCATGTTGGCAAATCTTGTGTATCGCTTCGATTGGGAGATGCCAAAAGGATTGAATGGCATTGATATGACAGAGGTGTTTGGATTAATGGTGCACCGAAAAGATAAGCTCATTCTTGCTCCAAGGTTAGAATGTGTTTGCTGAATCACTGGAAGGCTAGGTCAACCCGAAGAATAAGGATTTCTTGTTTTTAGAATGGAAGGATAAGGATTTCTACATGCGTGTATGTTGCTTGTACCTGTTAGACATATACCCATTGCATGACTGCCCAGGGTATATGTCTAACACTCCCCCGCAGTCGAAACGGTAGACGGTCGAACGTTGAGGCTGGAGCGAAATTCCATGAAGACAGATGTGGGCAGCCCCTTGGTGAAGATGTCGGCATACTGCGACGAGGTTGGCACATGGAGAACACGGACGTGTCCAATGGCCACGCGCTCACGAACGAAGTGTAGATCGATCTCCACATGTTTGGTCCGCTGATGCTGAACTGGGTTTGTGGAGAGGTAGACTGCACTGATGTTGTCACAGTATACCTCAGTGGCCCGAGTGAGCGGAGAGTGAAGTTCCAATAAGAGCTGGTGGAGCCATGACATCTCGGCGACACCATTGGCGACGGCGCGGTACTCAGCCTCAGCACTGGAGCGAGACACAGTCTGCTGACGCTTCGAGGACCAAGATATGAGGTTGTCATCGAGGAAAACACCATAGCCAGAGGTAGATTTCCGAGTGTCGGGGCAACCAGCCCAGTCAGCATCGGTGTAGACGACCAAGGCTGAGGGATCCATGCGGTGAAGAAGCAGTCCATGATCAAGAGTGCCGCGGAGGTACCAGAATACGCTTGACCAAAGCGAGGTGAGGCGTTCGAGGGTCATGCATGAAAAGGCAGACCTGCTGTACTGCATAGGCGATGTCAGGACGAGTGAAGGTGAGGTACTGTAAAGTTCCTGCAATGCTCCGATAGTCCGTGGTGTCATCAACAGGGTCACCATGAGCTGAAGGCTTGGAGTGAGTGTCAATGGGGGTGCTGCAGGGCTTGCAATCACTCATACCGGCACGCTCAAGAATCTCCAAAGTGTAGTGACGCTGAGAGAGATGCATGGAGCCATTGTGTCGGGTTACTGACAGCCCCAAAAAATGGTGAAGAGGTCCGAGGTCTTTCATTGAGAATTCCTGCTGGAGGGCATTAATGGTGCGTCGGAGTAGACCATCAGAGGATGCAGTGATGACAATGTTATCGACATAGAGTAGCAAGTATACCATCTCATTCCCACGGTGAAAATGAAGAGCCATGCATCTGACTTTGCTCCAGTGAAACCCAGGGAGAAGAGGTGAGCAGCAAACCGACTGAACCAGGCACGTGGTGCCTGTTTGAGGCCGTAGAGTGATTTGTTGAGGCGATATACATGGTCCGGGAACTAAGGATCAATGAAGCCAGAAGGTTGGACGCAATAGACTGTCTCTGAGAGGGTGCCCTGAAGAAATGCATGGTTGACATCAAGCTGATGAATGGGCCAATCACGACCAAGTGCCAATGTCAGAACTGTCCAAATTGTAGCTGGTTTGACAACTAGGCTGAACGTCTCATCAAAATCAATGCCGGATCGCTGAGTGAAACCTCGAAGCACCCAGCGAGCCTTGTAGCAAGCAAGAGAGCCATCAGGGTGGAGCCTGTGACGGAATATCCATTTACCAGAGATGAGGTTGACACCCGGAGGTCGGGGAATCAGGTCCCAGGTGTTGTTGGCCTTGAGAGCTTCAAATTCTTCTGACATGGCAGAGTGCCAATTGGGATCAGCTAGAGCACCGCGGTACGTGCGAGGTACTGGTGACAGAGCGGCAGCATGCAGATAAAGGTCGCCGGAACTATTGCACCGATCATGTTCTTTGTGCGAAGGTCCTTCACAGAGAGGCCAAAAGGGTCAAACTCAACTGAACAATTATTGTCAATTGTAAAGCGTTGGACAGAAATTAAGTTTTTGATAATTTGGATATTGACCAGAACTTGGTTAAGAGTAAAAGGACCATGGGCAGCAGGTATAGAAGTGGAGCCAACAGAGGTAATAGGAATAAGAGAACCGTTGCCAACAATGATACTGGAGGGTGAGGAGGGAGAGGCGGCATGAGGAACTGTGATGTTACCGGGGTCAGATGTCAAGTGGTTACTTGCACCCGAGTCCATGTACCATGTTGTAGATGGCGGCGGCGTCAACTGCATGGTCCTGAACGCGCTGGCCAGCGCACCTTGGTCCCAGCCACCGGTGCTCGGAGTAGTCGGTGGTGGAGCGTAGGCGACCGGAACATGGAACCCAGGGGAGGCAGCATCGATGCCCAATCCTGGAGTGAAGGGGACGCCGTAGGGTAGCCAGGCAGGGGGAGCATTGGGAGCACCCTGCCCATCTGGTGTAGTGAAGACGTGCGCCTGAGGAGGAGTCCTGGGCGCGTGGCTGTTTGTGCCGGGTCTGGTCGGCCAGACCTGGAACGTGCCAGTCCACAGGTTGAAGAACGAGGGTGCATAGCCCCTGTCTGTTGCTGCTGCTGCGCTTTGTTGTTGTTTTTGCATCACGGTTGTTCTACCGATTGTCGCCTGAGGTGGTGCTGTTGCCAGTTCCGGTGCCGCTGGGTGCACTGGTGTGCTGTGGCGCGGCGCCGAGGACGCCAGCCGCGTTGTTGCCGGTGGAGAGAACTGCCATAGAGGGTGTCTTGGCCTTGTCGTTGAGGGTGAGTTCTTCAAGGAGCAGGTCGTTGCGGACTTTGTTGAAGGACGGGAGCGGCATCTGGTGCCTGGTGAAGGACGCCAGGTGCAAGAACCGATCATTAAGTCCGCGGAGAGCAGCGAGGATGAGAGTTCGATCGGGAACAGCTTCACCGAGGCTGCCGAGTTGATCAGCCATGGACTTGAGACGACGGCAATAATCAGAGATGGAGAGATCACCCTGCGCGACTGTCTGGAACTCGGTGTCGAGGAGAAGGGCGCGGGTCTCCTTGTTGCCGAGAAACATGTCCTCCAGGGCGAGCCACACTGCTCGGCTGGTGGGCTGGTGGTTGGGGTCGCTGGAGGTCATCACGATCTCAAGGAGATTGGTAGAGATGGTACCAAATATCCAAGAGACGACGACGCAGTCCAAGCGATGCCAGGGAGCGAGCTCCGGGTGGACGTCATCGGAGAGGACGTAGTTGGTGAGGGAGTATTTGCCGAGGGTGATGAGGTGAAGTCCGCGCCACTTGGGATATGCCGTGGACCCGACGTCAAGAACCAGCGGGACAAGAGACTTGATGTTAGTGAGGGCGACAGCTTGAGCATGCAGGTTGGCGATGAGGAGGGCGTCAGCTTCTTCGTTGCGACGCCGGCGTTCGGTGGCCTCGCGCTCGGCCGTGAGCCGTTGCTGTTCGGCGGCAGCCTCGGCCTCGGCGTTGCAGCGTTCTTCATCGGCGCGTCGTTGATCCTCGGCCGCGCGGGTAGCGGCAGCCGCGCAGAGCTGTTCAACCTCGTGGCATAGACGGCCGAGCTCGGAGGGGTCACCGGCCATGGAGTGAGTGGAGGGGTGAAGAAGGAACTATGGTGGTGAAGAAGGAACTATGGTGGACGTGCCGGCAGGAGCGCTCGGCACGGTGGGCGGCGGCGATCAGGATGATCGGCGCGGCATTGGGATGGGCAGCGGAAGAGACGCAGGATCAGTCCGGTCTGTGATACCATGAAAGCCGAAACTAATTCACGCAATGATCTTTCCATTGGCCATTAGGCAAAGATATAGTAGAGGTACAACCGAGGGAGAGATTACAGGAGAGAGATTTCAGGAGATTGCATCTAATCCTGGAGATTTCATCTAATCCTGGTCATACATGCCTAAATAACAAACTTGCCAAAGGAGAGGGAGAGGCGCTGTTGCCTGTCTGGCAACATGTGCGCACCGCGGACGTCCGTGCGCGTGGGACGTATGATTCATTTTGATTCAATTCCCTGCCATTCCTGAAGCCAAAAACCACTGTCAGGTCCCACAAATTAATAACAGAAGGGGAAGCATTTCTCATGCATTCTCTCTTACACATCTTTCCCACCAAACAATCACTCGATCCAACTTTTTAACCTCTGTGAATCGAGTCTAGAATTTGAGCCAGATCCTTCTTTTCTCATGGGATGTTTGGATTACTCCAGTGCTTTGTTAGCTTAAGCTGAGTCCAGGTAGAATGAAGATTTGGAAGGCTCATAATCTCTCTCCAAGCAAATAATTTGCTTAAGAAAGGTACACTGCCCTTCATTCCGAGAAATGATGCAAGTTTAATTATTCTTTTTGTGTTTGTTTAATTTGTTGCTACATATCCATTAATCCAATGAATGATGGTGCTCATACCCTGGTTTGAAGAAGTACCTAGAATATATCTTTCATAAGATTGCCTAAGGATAACAAGCCTTCATATATTATGTTTACAATGTGTCTAGTCATAAAAGGTGAGGCCTAAATCGTTGCAAGGAACCAAGTACTTCTAAAATTTTCCAAAAACTAACATTTTTGGCAAAACTGTGGCAAATATGCTTTTGCACACAAAGCAATGGAATAGAATGTGTCATAAAATATTTGTAGGTTAGACTATATATCAGAGTACTTCTATGTTTTTTCCCATGCCATAGTATTCTATCTTGATCTTACAAATAACAATTCATATATTTACATTACTTGTAAAGATGTTGATGGTGGTGTGTCTTACATTCTACATCCCATTTCTTCTCTCCTCACAAAAACTCGGCACCCCCTTCTCAAACAAACATGAATTTTTCTCTACATGCTTCATAGACTCTTAACTACATGAAAATGTTGTTCATTATAGTTGATGACAAAATCAATTATAGTGGAGGGTTACTAGCGGAGGATTTGCTCCAAGTGATGAGGTTTCTTGACTCCAGGTTAGCAACGTAGCTGTCAGATCCGGGGCCACGGGACTGGGTACATAACGTAGTTTAAAGAGGTCTAAGAGATTAAGTCCGTCTTATCTCTTATTCATCTTGTTTATCTCTTATTTATTCAGTTTAAATAGGAGATAAGGCTAACCGATACAGGAGGAATTTACTCGGGATATGTTCTGGTACGATTCCTTAGCTGGTATTGGTTGGTATCTTTGTAACCCTGGCCTCTCGGATATATAAGGGAGGTCAGGGACCCCTCTCAAAAGAGAAGATCTCTAGGTCATTCTACACCAAAGGAATATAAACTACCATACAGGACGTAGGGTATTACGCACCTTGCGGCCCAAACCTATCTAAATCTTGTGTTCCTTGCACCTTCGAGTTCCTGATCTCGGCGTCTCCTCACCCAAAACTTACCACCTTGGGTATATCCCTCGGTGGACAGCCGGTTAAACACCGACAGCGCCGGCGGGCATGGATCAAGTGGCACCAACTGTAAAGTATATGTAACCTCGGCAAACTTATACTTATACACCATTTTAATTTGAAGCCACCATAAGGAAAAAATGCAATGACCTTTTTTGGATTGACCATGTGCCGGAAACTAAACCATCTCCTCATTGTAGATAGTTCTTGATAACGAGCCCATGCCCATGTTCAATTCACTCTCAAATGAAGCATTTTCAATTCAGAATTTTCTATACATCTCTCGGTTGATTTTGTGGTCTATTTTCACCGAATTTTCTACTGATGAGATTATTTTGTTAAGATCCATGTACTGGTAGAATTCAGCGTCAATTCTGTGCGAATGTCGTACCGTGTAAAAATCCTATAAACCAAAGATCCTATATGAAACCTTTCAGTGGCAATGTCGTTTTGTCAATGTAATTTAAGGGTGATGACTTATGCCAATGTTATTCTGTCAGCGTAGAACACATGATTTATTCTCGTTCCCTAGTCATTGTTCATATCAGTTGCTTGTGTTGCCTTTATGTATTCAAGATAGCACCTTGAGTTGATTTTTTAATGATGGACTCCTCAACCCAAACGCGAGGAAATATGGTTGATATTACTTTATTTTTTCACTCAAATTGTTCATTCCATTTGCTGCGCTATTTTTTGGACTGAAAATACATCTTGTGTCACCCAACTCCTAGGTGGAAAAATGAAACTAACTTGTACTACATCTATTTTCTATTAGTTAAAGAAATCGGAAAAGTCTGTTTTACACCTTTTACTAATCTATTTGTTTACTTAATCCTCCAATAAAATTTAGACTCAATTTACTTCCCCAAACTATTTCATTTGGTCCAATCTACCCTTAGTGAGAGTTCTTTTTTTTTATTTCTATGCATACAAATGGAATTTAAATTTCAAATTTTGCAAGGCGACTTATAATATGATGCCCTAAGTTGGAAAAATACATTATGAATTTATCATGATTATTTTTCATGAAAAATTCTATCCCGGAGTTTCATATTAAATCTATCTAACCTATGAAAATAACCATGAGATACTCTTGATGTATTTTTTAACATAAGGCATCATATTCTCTATCCATTCACAGAATTTGAACTTAAAATTCAATTTGTACACGAAGAAATAAAAAAAGTAATATCATTAGAGACATATTGGATCAATGAAAATTGTTCGAGGGAGTACATTGAGCCTAGATTTTGCTTGAAGGTTTAAGCAGATAAAGTAGATTGATGAGAGTAGTAAAATGGATTTTTTTCTTTAAAAAAGAGTAAAATGCACTAGGGGTTATTAAACTTGTAAGGGTATGTCGAGTAGGTCCATCAACTTCAAAAGTGTAGACTGAGTCCCATAGTCTATTTAAGTGTGTCACTAGAGGTTCAAAACGCCTCTAACCAGCGTTGACCGCCTACGTGGACCACCACGTCCGATCCTACATGGTTTTGGCGGGAGTTTTGACACCCAATCTAGGCTACAGTATTACATTGTACCCCTAGAACTAAATAATAAACCTCGTAAAAAAACCCTCCTCTTTTCCCATCTCCCCTCCATCCTCTTTCCCGTCCTCTCCTCTCCTCCCCATGCTAGGTGCTCCCGACGTCACCCCTCTCCAGATGTGCGCCATGGCTTCCCAATCCAGTGCCTCAACATCAAATCCGTGGGTCTCGGATGGGCTCCCACTCATCACTTGCACATAGTGCAGCCGTAGGAAGGTGCTGTGGCTGAAATCGCGACAGGATTGGAGCCTAGGGCAAGTGTTCTACTGTTACTCGCTGCACAAGGTGAGTTAGGGTTCACGATGAGGTGTTGTTTTCAGTTATCTAGTTGCAGCTGTGACCTCCTCTCTTCCTGTTTATGTTCTCTGTCGTAGCGTGATGGAACCGACTGCCCATTTTGGTTCTGGGAAGAAGACTACGTGAAATACTAGAAAAAGATTGAGATTCTAAAAGGTGGAGAGTGGAGTCAGAAGGATAATATCGGGGATGATGATAAGATGCTGCTTGGAAATGGTGGAACATCAAGAAAGAAAGATGACAGTAGGGCAGAAGTAGTTAGGCTCTTGAGGTCAATATGTACGCTATGTTTTTGCATTCTAGGAGTGCAATTAGTCATGCTGTTGGCTTTTCCATGCAGTCGAGGAGCCTTCATCGCCGCGACTAGGCCAACTCTGCTCCCTTTTGATCTCCGACGCGAACTCCGGCGGTTGCTGCTCTCCGTACCTCGCCGATCATCGGAGCTCTAATCGCCCCCCTTCCGCCTCGGCGAAAACGAAGATGAACGGCCGGGTGACAAAGAGTAGAGATGGGCCTAATGTTTGAGAGGGGGTGATTTGCAGATATGCCCCGCTCCCACAATTGCCAAAACCATCGGAAGTGGCGGTCCATGTAGACGGTCAACACTGGCTAGAGGCGTTTTAGAACTCTAGTAATATATTTAAATAGATTAGGGCTCAATCTGCACTTTCAAAGTTGACAAATCTACTCGACACAGCTAATAAGTTTAAGGACTTCAGCGTATTTTACTCTTAAAAAAATCTAAGTGATGACTCAAACAAAATCACCCGTTGTTATTTCTAGTTGTGAAAGCCCATCACGTCCAGAGAGAGCGTGAGAAGAGGACCACCACCATGACCCAATCCAGGTCAGACCCTGGGCCTGCTCGGCCCACCGGACCGAACAATCAAGCGCAGAGCCGACGGGTTCGGACCCCGCCCGCCCTCTCGTCTCCGTCCTCTTCCTCTCGCCTCGTGCGCTCCGCCCAGCGCATCGCCCTCGCTGAGCTTCCAAAGCCCCCACCCCCAACCCCCCCCGAATAGAAATCCTCCGCTGCCGTGCCTGTGCTCCGTTGCGGCTTCAAATACTCCGCCCCCATCTCCAAAGCACGCTGCCTCCTCTGGCTTCCCGCCTCCTCGCCTGCTCCGCGTCCCGCCGCTCCCTCATGGCCACCGCCGCCGCCGCCGCAGCAGCAGTCTCCTCCCCGGCCGCCCCGCGCGCCGGGGCCGCCGCGGCGACCACCCGCCGCGGGTTCGTCACGTTCGGCGGAGGCGCTGCCCGCTCCTCGCCCGCGCTGCGGTCAGGCCGCGGGCTCTCTGGTGAGGGCCCCTTCCATGTTCCCGGTCTGATCTCTGCGGGTTATTGGGGGTGGTAATGGTTTTCAGTGCCCTCGTGCTGTGCTGGAGTTCCGAGATCCAGCTCGTGTAGCGTAGCATAGCGGCGCGTTTGGCAGATTTGTGCGGCCGAATGGTTGCTTTGCAGCTCGTGCCCCCTAGGATCCACGTTTGCTAATTGAGGTTTTTGCATAGTATGTGCATCAGCGCGCTCGTTTTCAGGATCCTTTTCGGTTGGCTGCATCCATTGCTTGAGTTAGTAGTTAGTAACTGGGCCATTATGGTCGAAGTTAGTCAGGTTGGAAATGAAATTTCTTGTTTCCATTTCTGTAGTAGTATATTTTGACATCTTTTTATTACAATAAGTCTGAGTGCACAATATAGTGCCTCGGTAGCTTCTCCGCCTTCATTGCATCCTCATCTCTGTTACTCAGACTGACCGAGCTCTTATGTAGCACTCAGTCTCTCCTCACCGTAATGCCTGGGTTAATCTGCACCATTTTCCTCCGTCACACCTGCAGTGAATTGCTATCGTCTCATCACCACCTGGCTGGAGTGAATTGCCATAATCTCATGACTGCCTGGATTGGCACAGGTGGCCTTACCTGATGGTGACGACATCAAAGTTTGCTACAGACATATTCGTAGTGGTGACTAGGAAAACTGAGATGTCTGATTGTGACATTAAGCATCTATCTGAATTGTAGGTGTCATTAATAGTATTAGTTGTGGTTGGAAGTAGTTCATATTTTGAGGCTGATAGGAGGATGCTTATCTAACAAATCAATGAAATCTGTATCTTATGACAGTTGGCAGAAGCAATATGATAAATCCAAAACTCTAGAACTTAAGGCTCAAGAGGTTAGATAGCTTACAATAAATTTTTCAATAGGAAATTCGAGACTGTAAGGTTGAACCAAGCTACATAGTAAGATATATACATCTAAATTCAACAACTCCACATAGGAAAGCGAGCCATTAGCAGGTTTTTCATTCTAGAAAGCTGAATATTTGAATGCGTTTTTAGCATATCCCTACCAGTTCGGTTGTGAAAAGAAACTATCCAATACTGAGAACAGTTTTAAATACATGGTCCTTAATTGGATGAAGCGTTGGCAATATTTTTGGCAATTGGAAGTGCAGCATGTTGGATGTGAAAGACATTAATGGCTCGATGAGCACAGAATACAAGATGATATATTTCATATGCTGTAATGGCATATTATGTTGAGCCTGCTGATTCTACTTACTGATCATCATGGTAATGATGAACAATTGAAGAAAACTAGATCCAGTCGCACCAAACAATAAAATGGTATCTTGAGATGAGTTTTATTATTGCCTAGTTCGAAAATCAAAGCATTTTTCTATCCAATGGATTTAACTTCTATAAGCTTGTACCTTCATTCAAGTAGCTAGAGATGAAGATCTCAACTCTTTTTTCCTCACAAGTTCATGAATTTCCGTATGCATAGTTGACGCATTTTTTTCAGAAATACTAAGGAGGAATTTAGTATCTTTTAACACTTCTCTAATGAAACAACCTATTTGCATTCAGTACTAAGCAAACTTCTATCTGCAGGAGTGCGAACCCATGTTGCAGCTGTTGAACAAGCCGTTGCAAAAGATGCTACCAAGCTGGAAGCACCAGTTGTTATTGTTACAGGTGCCTCCAGAGGGATTGGAAAGGCCACTGCTTTAGCCCTTGGAAAAGCAGGGTGCAAGGTTAGCTACTTGGCTGTTTAAAAGAATCATTATGTATTGGGAAAATGTTTTATAAATGCAGATAGGGTCAGCAACTTATTCAACAGTCAACGGGACTCTTGTGTTAAAGCAAGTGTCTGTACACAATACGTATGCGGTTGTGTGCTGTTTAGTTTATTTTTTACTTCTATTCTATGAATAGACATGTGGCTGTATCTGTATGATTGTACTCACCTGCTTGCAAATGCAAATATCTTCTTTCCCATGGAATGGCAAGTGAGCACTAACCTTAGGGTCTTGAATCTGGCTTGACTTTTTAGGTTCTGGTGAACTATGCCCGGTCATCAAAAGAGGCTGAAGATGTCTCCAAAGAGGTGAGCATGTTGATCACAAATTACTTTGTTGGCTATTATTTGTTTGTCTGTACGTTTATGTTAGAGGGCTAACACAAAGACAATCTTTAACAGTTTTTGATTAATTGCTTTGTATTTCACTACAAGTGATCAGATTTATTCCTTTCAGTACATCATTATTTCTATCCGTCTCCTTGATTTCTCAACATTGCAAAGTTGTCATTGCAGTCTGAATTCTTCGTTTATGTTCGGCCTTACAAAAGAATACATTGAACTATTATCATTTTTTATTTATCTATCTGGGGAAGCGATAGTGTCATTATTCTGAATTCTCACTGCCATTTTTAAGACACTGCAACCAGAGAACAATTAAACAATCAGTCAATCACCTTGAATTATGTTTCATGGTTCTAATTATTGTAATGGCAAATATAGAGATTAGTAGATAGTAACCGCAGTGCGAGAACTATAATGAAATAGAATGATGTTTCTTGAATGTGGTTGATTAAAATTCACCACTTTTCGACTAATAAGGAAATTTTATTATTTAACTATCTATTGAAATCCGGCTATAGTTTTCTGCCTACAAATATGTAGAGATTAGAGACCAACATTCTCCTTTCCCACTTGAACATGCATTCATTCAGATGCTTACGGTGCTTTTTTTTTGCAGATTGAAGCGGCTGGTGGTGAGGCCATCACATTTGGAGGAGATGTTTCAAAAGAAGCTGATGTAGAATCTATGATGAAAGCAGTAAGTGTAGTTTGTATGCAGAAGGAAAATATTCCTTTTCACTTTAACATCAATCTTTATTTGAACATGATTATGACTAGTTTCTACTTTCTAAATCAATTAGGCTCTGGATAAATGGGGAACAATAGATGTGCTTGTAAACAATGCAGGTATGTTCCCCATGGCAAATTGCACTTTGCCTGCTACCTTTTCAGTTGATTTGTTTTGTCAAATAAAACTATATTTCTTTATTAGGGATCACACGAGACACATTATTGATGAGGATGAAGAAATCTCAGTGGCAAGATGTAATTGATCTGAACCTTACAGGTGTCTTCCTGTGCACACAGGTGAGTTCGTAACCTTTCTTTATTTTGAAATTACGTGAATTGTTAGATGCATCTTACAGCAGCATATTCTTTGCAGGCTGCTACTAAAGTAATGATGAAGAAGAAAAAGGTAGTGTTTCTTCATACTGCACTTAATTTACTTGCAGAAGCGCAACTAAATGAGTGCCTCCTTGCATGGTTTTCTTACTTTGTGTTCGTGAAATATTATATAACTGAAAGTTGTATGAAGCAAAAGAACTAATACTAATCCATAACGCACAGTGATAATGCATTCTTATTGTGTTGTGCCTCAGTAGGTAGGCAAATACACACGGGAGGTCATGGACTGATAGTTTGTTACCACTACTTTTATTTGTATTTGTCTTGTACTCTTTGAGTCTCTGATCTTCAAGAAGCTGCTGTCAAAATTTGTCCTGTTTGCTTTTTTGTCATGGTTCGTAATGTGTGTATTTTTGTTGCAAAATGCAGGGAAGAATTATCAACATAGCATCAGTCGTTGGTCTTACTGGCAATGTTGGCCAAGCTAATTATAGTGCAGCCAAGGCTGGGGTTATTGGCTTCACAAAAACAGTTGCCAGGGAATATGCAAGCAGAAATATCAACGTATGGTGTTTATCTTTCATTATTATCTCACATGTAACATTAGGCTAGTCTGCATTTCTGAAAGTGTTCTGAATATACATGCAGGTGAATGCTATTGCACCAGGGTTCATTGCATCTGATATGACTGCCGAACTTGGGGAAGAGCTTGAGAAGAAAATTTTGTCAACAATTCCATTAGGTAAGTTGTATGCATCTTACACTGTTCCTGTGTTCCTTTGTATTAGCATCTTAAGCTGCACCATTAGGTAACTTGCTTTGTCTTATGGTTATTTAATGATGCCCCAAATGAAAATTACTTGCTGGTATTCGTTAGTGATGCACCATTAGCGATTGTAAGAGGAAGATCTTTCTAGTATTTATTATTTCAGATAGCAGCATGGGATAGCTAAAATTTAAACTGCATTTGATATTTAGAGTAGACTGCACGAGCAGAGTAATAATTTGCAGAAACTAGAAATGAAAACAGTAAAGTAAAAGCCGTGTTTACTTCATCTTTTATGAAACCCAGACATATTCTTTTACAGTTACTCATTGATGCTGAGGGGACACATGCTGGATTGATATAACCATAATTCATTAGTTTTGGTAGAATATGAAAGTACATCATATTGGAATATTTCATATTTCTTGGTTCTTGTTTCTTCTCTGCACTCAAACGGCAGCTCTCACCACTAACTCTACATGTTATCATATGATTTCCAGGGAGATACGGCCAACCAGAGGAAGTTGCAGGTTTAGTCGAGTTTTTGGCCCTTAATCCTGCGGCTAGCTATATCACTGGACAGGTGCATGACACTACCACTACATTTGCCCTCAGTTTTCCAGTGTTTTATTTCATAACGTTTCAACTAACCCTTGTTACACGCAGGTGCTTACCATTGACGGAGGGATGGTAATGTAAGGTTTGAGTGAGCTTGATAGACTTCGACCTCTCCTTAGCCTATAGTGGTGTTGTACGCTCCTGTGCATGAGGCGATTTTTGGACCACAAATTTTAGGTTGTCTCTGTTTTGTAATACTCACCAGGAATAAATCGGCGTGTTGAAGTTGAAATATATGTCTTTGGTGTCATGATGTGTGCCAATTTGTCAAAGGCTATTTGAATTTGATCCTCGCTGATAGATCTCTGTTTATGCATGATCATTATTATTCTTTATCATCAGGGGTACTTCTACGTCGACGGAGATAAGATTGGTGATTACTTTTTAACAATCTTTCGCAATCTAAAAGCCTGAATCTGTGCCACTCAGCCAGCATCGCCACGCATTCTGTACACTTTAGGATGTCAAATCCTTTTGTAGTGGAAAGTCTTGAACATCTAGCTGGTACAAGGAGTAATGTTAGGTCTAGGCTTAGATATGTTGCAAAAACAAACTGCTACTTGTAGTTCCGCAGTCCACTCAATACCACGACATCAGAAAGGCTTGTCCACTGCTACCACCACAACTCCACACAAGTGACAAGCAGCAGCAGCAGCAGGAGGAGGAGGAGGAGCAGGCCAGCTGGGCAGGGGCAGTACTACAACCATGCATGAGAAAGTTACAAGCACCTATACTGGGAGCAGAACAGAGGCTAGGAAAGCAGCCATTGCAAGTAGGCCCATTGTCGTCGCCCCCGCCTCTGCCCCGAGCTCAGCGCGGGAACCGCCGCAAGCTCACGTGCACCGCGACGTCACCAGCGAGGACGACGTCGCGGCTGCGGTCGACGTTCGGCGCGCTGGGCCTGGACGTACCTCACGTTCAACAACAACGCCGGCATCAGCGGGCCGCCGTGGTTGGTACGGCGTCCGGGAGAGCGGCAGGGCGGACTTCGAGCGCGCGCTGGCCGTGAACCAGCTGGTGGGTCCGTTCCTGGGCGTAGCACGCGGCGGGCGGCAACAAGCACGCGGCGGGCGCGCGCCGCGGCGGATGCATCGTCGCCGTCGGCACGGCGAGCGTAGCGTCGGCGGTGTCCGGCGCGGCCTCGTACGGGTGGTGGCGCTGACGCGGAGAACGCGGCGGCGGAGCTGGGCCTGCATGGGATGTGGGTCGTCGTCCATGGTGGTAGCGCCGAGTCAGGGCGACACTGCTCCGCGGTTGCATGGTGCGTGCCGTCCCTTTTGTAAGGCTTATTTTATTTTGGTATGATGACAAAACGTCTTCAAAGA
The DNA here is from genome assembly GCF_002211085.1 of Panicum hallii. Classification (NCBI taxonomy): domain Eukaryota; kingdom Viridiplantae; phylum Streptophyta; class Magnoliopsida; order Poales; family Poaceae; genus Panicum; species Panicum hallii. The sequence continues at coordinate 31,614,394 of NC_038048.1, read as the reverse complement.
TAGATTTCGACTATCATGTAGCCGCTCGGGGCCGGCTGCAAGGACCCAGCGTCTCCAGCGGGCTCACTTCTCGTTGATCAGCCTAAGACCACGTCTGGAACAAGTGACTATCTGCATGAGGTGATAACTTTATCTAGACCGTCTCAGCCCACACCCCCGACTGACAGCTCGGTCGAGATGACTAAGGCCTATACCCCCAACTGTAGGACGAGCGAAGGCCGGGTCCGTATCAAGGTTTCGACTGAGGACTCCGACTAGGCTCCGCCTTGCATGTGCCTACCTCCCCGACCAGCAGGCTGGTCGGGAGACTAGGCCCGGCGTACCAGCGGGCCCCAGGAGTAGGTGCGGAGGATAAGGATGAGCCTCGGGGTCAACTTGTCGTAAACGGCCAACCACTCCCTTCATGGGGACCCCAGTCCCTTTGTTGTGGCAGCAGGCGTCACTATTCTACCTGTCCATCCTCGCGAAGAGACGGGGCATAACGTCATCATGATACGGCTGGTACGCCCCCGTCATGATGGAGTGACTGGGCATAGCGCCAGGAACGAGGCGTGACAGCCGTACCGTTCCTATCGACATCCCCACGAACTCCGACCGATGGAGCATGATGTGCAGGGACAAGACAAAACGCTCGCGCCCACAACACAGGACTTGGACGGTGGTCATCGGACGACTTCGACTGACCGGATGGGCAGACCCGACTGATGAAGCTGATGACTCCGACAGGGTCGGAAGTTCTATCCTTGCACCCTTAGTCCCCTATAAAGAAGAACCCCTTGAACTATAAACGGTAGGGCTCTCCGTCTAGGACACTAAGGGACCATAGACTCTCAAATCTTACAATTTCCGCTCGAAAGTTTGTAACTCTCCAACTCATACGAGCACCTCGGCTTAAGCAATACATCCGACTGATCCCTGACTGGACGTAGGGCATGATTGCCTGAGCCAGTATAAATCTTAAGTCATTATATGCTATATCATATCCGATCACGACGAATAATACATACATCGAATAGATTTAGCTGCCTGCCATTTCCGGAACCGATAAGGATAGTTCTATTGTGATGATACGAAATGGTCCACCATGCAATTATCATAATTTTCATAAAGATGCAATTATGCGAGAACCAAACTGCTCCCTTGCTCTGATAATCATTTCTAGCGTGGTAAGGTAATATCCCAATGCATGTACGTCCAGAAAAAGTCAACATACCTGACTGAAAGGCCAACCAAAAAACAGACATAAAGAGTCTTTCTTCAGCATGTTCAATGCAGATAACATAGTCATAGCAGTCAAGAGCTATATGCTTTCTTCGCAGCATATTCATTATGTTTAAGCCATCCCTTTATAGCAAACAAAAAGAATGGTTTTGTTTTCCGTCGATAACGTGTTTTTACTCTCTCCATCATCGCTGCTATTTTTACTCTGTCCATCAAAGCTGAAGACCCCCTACCTATCGATTTGAAAAAGATTCTGACAAGGATTGACGCCTGGTGCAAGAGTGGCCGACAGGCCTCCTTGCCCAGCCCATGAGGCATGGGCCCATCAGAAACCAACGGGCTGAATCACGCAAGCAGGCCCTCGCCGAAACGACCAAGTCGTTGAAGCCCCCGAATCTCTCCACTCACTCAAGCCGGGTGCTCCGTCACCGCGAGGCACCACCGCCGGCGCCGCCATCGCGAGGGATGGCTGCTTCCGCCGGTGAGGCTGCCGGCGCAACGACTCCGGAGGCAACCTCGCCGTTCTCCGAGGACTGGAGGGAGAGGATCATCATCCCGGTCGCCGCCGCCGGTGAGCCGGCCCCCGTCCCAACCCTCTTTTACGTTTCTTGGAGCTGGTCCTAGCCTGGGCAGGCGTCCCTGATCCGTCGGGTCTTGTCGATTTGGTTGGCTGTGCAGGGGTGGTCGGAGCAGCGTTTGGGCTGCTGTCGCGGCACCGGGCGCGCCTTGGCGCTGCCCGTGCCGCTGTCACCTACGCCGCTAACCTTGCCATCGTCGCCGGGTGCTACGGAGGTGAGGTCTCTGCTCTTGCAAAGTTTGCGACTTATACACAGAATTAATTTGTGCAGTCGGGATCAGTATTTTGTCATTGTAAGTTAAGCTCTACAATTTGATTGCGGATGTGCAGTAGAATTTCTTCACATGATTTTATGCTTCCTGGTGTGGGAGGGGATAACCGGGGAGATTTTTCACTTCAAGATCTCTTGAAGAAGTTGTGGTAGCTATGGTTAAGAATTTTATGGACATTTACAATGCCTGCGGCTGTTGGATGTTAGTTGTGGGGACTTTGGCAGATCTAAGATTAGTGAAAGTTAAGTTGACTGGTGTGTGTTTGCTCAAAATGACAGAAGTAGGGAAATGCCTGGTAACTTGTAAATGTATGAGGTAGCTGTAGTTTTTATGTGCTATATAATGGTCTATGGTTTGCCTGGCACAGGCTTGCCTCAAGCTACGTTTTATGTATGGCATTCAGTCTTGTCACAGGAACAACCTTTCATCTATTTGCATTTATTGTCATCACAGGGGCATAGAAAGTGGAGTTAAGCATGCCTATCTTGTTGAAGAAGACAGTAAAAGCCCATCGAAAAACAAAGAAACAAGATATTTAATGCCTAAATGCTTTTATATTATGGGTTCAGTTTTCAGGAAAAGGAAGTGAATTTGTAGCTAACAGTTGATCCATTGATCAAGATAACAGAGGATTGTGCAGTTGCATTTTTCATGTGTAGATGTGACGTCTTTCAGTAAAACATATATTTTTGTTGCCTTCCAGGAGCACGTGAACTCGCAAGAGATGCTCGAGCCACAACACCCGATGATCCCATGAATTCTGTTGTTGGTGGGCTAGCAAGTGGAGCTGTTCTCGGTCGAATACAAGGTTGGTTGATCACAAACCATCCTTCATACTTGAAAGTTTTCCAGACCAAGTTTTACAGCAAGAAGTATTTCTAGAATTACTCAGTTAACCTTGTAACTTAGGTTTGTTTGGATAGCGACAAAGTTTACAGTCTAAACCACTTGTCAGTGTTATGAAGATAATGGTAAGTTATTTTTTAAAAAAATTTCAGGTGGAGCTAAAAATATTTAAAGCTTAACTTAACTGTGCATGTTTTATAAGTGACCAAAACAAAGTTCTAGCACTGGATTCTCTAGTCTGAGGAAGGTTGTAGAAATAGAAGCATACTCCCATCAATCATCATGGGCATGTGTGCATATATGTTAATGTGGGGTGCATATGTACCCTTAAGGCTGCTATTACCAAATTTAAGTGTCTTCAAATGCTCAGCAAGGTGCATAATTGACTAGTATTTAGTTTACCTCTACTTGGGTCCCAATTCGTGGGTCAGGAGGCAACAGCCAGCCATGACTAATCCTGATAACTTTCAATAGTTTCATATGGAGATATCTTATCCATAGGTTACAGGCTGTGAGATACTAGTAAGTAGACGGTATATACTGCACAAAGGTCAGACTTTGAATTGGTTATGTTTAGGCACGGTTCGGTAAGGATTGGCCTTGATTTGAGACCACAGTAATTTTTCTGTTGAATTCCACTCCAGTGTGAATTCCTGGTTTTCAGTTAATTTTAGTGTATGATAACAATGCTGTCACAATGGCTCATCTTGGTTGGTCAGCGTCAATCTGCCTACTTTAACTTAATTACTTGTTAGCATTTCTTGTTCAAACTTGCTAAAACTCAATTCCTCAACCTTTTAGCAATCAGCTGAAAGTTTAAATGTTCTTCCATGTTTTATCTGAATCTGCTCTTGTGTGTTAGTATTTTGTCAATCCTATTATTTTTCAGTGTCATATGATTGGTGCTCTATCTAAACTTGTGTATGTGCTTATTCTAGAAGTTCTTTGTTTTCCCAGTTTAGATTTTTAATGTTCCACAAGAGAAAATGGAATCTGCTTTTGAATTGCTGGTGGAGAAATACACTGGCTCATTTGAATATCATGTTCTAAATGTGACCCCTCACCATCTATCGATATGAATTGCTGAAAATGATTCTTTGGTCATTTACATTTTTCGGACTTCCTGTGACTGCAGGTGGACACTTCGGAGCAGTGAAATACGCAGTCACCTTTGCAGCTGCTGGTACCGCATTGGATTATGCTGCGCTGAAGCTGGCCCCTGAATGGCATGCGTGGAAAGAGCAGTTCTCTGGAAAGAAAGACTGGTTTACCCTACCCGAGTGGTCGCCGATCCAAGTGTTGGATGAGGAGGCTTTGGCTAAGAAAAAAGCTCGAGAGGAGAAATTGTTTGCTCAGCGAGCACTGGGTAAACTTGACAAGGAGGATCCCTAGATACACTGCATTTTAGAGAACCACATACCAATGATTTTTAGGTGCTATATCTTTTTGTCTCTGAAACCAGAGTGTTAGAAAACATTGAGATTTGTATTTTTTTCCCTTTTCCTGTACTTTGGGCCTTTGGGGATGCCTATGGAAGAGGAAACCTAGGTGATGTACTTCCAGGTTTGGACGGCCAAAAACATCTCTGCAAATGCTTGTACTTCGTTAATCGTTATGCCGCTTCCACCTTTTTCTTTGTGAGTGGATTTGCACTTCAGAATGAGAATATGCACTGTATCAAACTTTTTCTTGTATCTAGATTTTCAGCACAAATGTGAATGGCATCCGTTAATGCTTAGACCGTGGCATTTATGGATTTTCACTTCAAAATCCTAGATACGTAATCTTGTGAATTTTAAATTGGTCAGCAGAACAGGGAAATGTGAAAGTTTTTTAGCCTGTGCAGTGTGCTGGCAGAAGATAATCTGGATTGATTAATCGGCTACACGTTAGTCATTGTGCCCAAATACTCTGTCGAGGCGCTCTGTCGAGGCCTTGCGTATCAGTGACGGCCCATTTGTCTCGGCCCATGAGCCCACCAAACAGGTCTAGGGTTTCCTGGCTTCCACGGGGTTTTAGCACCCACATATATAAGCCGCAAGCCGCCGCCTCCCTTCCTGCTTCGCCCTCCATTTTTCATCCCCTCACCCGCCTACGCCGCCGCCGCAGGAAGCCCGGCTCGCTAATCGCCATGGGTAAGCCCTTTCGCCACCCTCGCCGGCGTTCCTGGTCTCGTGTTCCCTGCCGGATCTGACCTTTCGTTCTACCGATGGCAGCCCGGATCAAGGTGCACGAGCTGCGGGGGAAGAACAAGGCGGAGCTGCAGGCGCAGCTCAAGGAGCTCAAGTCGGAGCTCTCCCTCCTCCGCGTCGCCAAGGTCACCGGAGGCGCCCCCAACAAGCTCTCCAAGATGTGCGTGCTTGATGGTTCCCTCACCCTCCTCCCCCTTTCTTTATTTCGATCTCCCCGGGCTCGCGGCGAACTGAAACCGAGGCGTGGATCCGTGGCTTATTTTCTCTTGCAGCAAGGTGGTGCGCACCTCCATCGCGCGCGTGCTCACCGTGATCTCGCAGAAGCAGAAGGCGGCGCTGCGGGAGGCGTACAAGAAGAAGAAGCTGCTCCCGCTCGACCTCCGCCCCAAGAAGACACGCGCCATCCGCAGGCGCCTCACCAAGCACCAGGTATACACGCCGTGCCCACCTCTCCTTCCCGCATCTCCTACACGTACTGTTTTGCTTCCTTGTTGAAACTTCGATCTGGATAAGTTGATGCGGTGCGATTAGCTCAGTTGCTCATTGCTGGATGTTCTGTTTCGTGAAATCGTTGAATGATGCAAATGTAGGTAAAAATTGTCATCGCTGTATAAAGATTGAACGGACATCCTTTAGGGAAATATGTTGATGCAAGTGTTGTTTGGAAATTCGGTGTTTAGTCTGTATAAAGATTGAATCAAGCTTAAAGCAACATGCTGAATTTATGTGTGGCGTATTTGCTAGTTATTTCCCAGTGATTTAGTTCCGCGGTTGTGTTCCTGCTGGCTCCAAATTGACTGCGGTTAGGGTTGTGATATTATAGCACTGACTGTGTTGTTCTAGCACTGATGTGTTAAATGTTCTTAATTATATGATATGGTGAAATGATAGGTAGCTTGAATATTTTCTTGGTGTGAACTTAGTGCAATTGTAAGGTTCAACCCTTAAACCAACCTTTACCTTTCAACACCAGTTTAAAAGCAGATCGTCTGCTTCAGAGTGGAGGCAAACTAGCATTACCATTACTTCTATACATGGTTATATGATTATTGGGGCTTCCTGTCTTGGTATTAACTAAAATTCCTGTTCTTAGTGAACTGGTATGCATAAAGACCATTTTCTCTTGTTTTTGTGATTGGATAGTGTCATAGGTCCTAGTCACTGTATGGTTTGCGCAAAATGGCATGTCCAAAGCCTCCATAAAGTAGTCTGTATGCTTCAATCTAGTGGTTGTCTTTCCTTTTGAAATTAGCTGTAAGAATTTTGAATTCTTGAAGCGATCAACTGTGTGAAAATGCAATTCACCATTGCATGTTGAACTGATACTAAAGTTCTTGATTATTGTGGGCTTACATGCTTGGGGTCTTCAGTTATTGCTATAATGTCCACTGAACTAATTGGTCAGTTAGATATATATTCATTTTCTTTGCAGTAAGATGGAGATGCACTGCATCATCTGTAGGGCAACTACTTTGTTCCTTTCAGTTTGTTGACATGGGTTTCTTTTGTCCTGCAGCTCTCTTTGAAGACCGAGAGGGAGAAGAAGCGTGAAAAGTATTTCCCTATGAGGAAGTATGCTATCAAGGCCTAGATTAGCGAAAGTGAACATGTTTTGCCCAGAAGTTACCAGAATTTGATGTATTGTCATCTAAGTACAATGTAGCTGATCAACTGTGTGATGAAAATGCGTACTCTTTCCTTGGTGAAATATGCTGGCCATTGTTAGTTTTGCTTCCACTTGATCTTCGCCTGCCTTGCTGTAGCTTGATATTTGAATCTCTGTTTTCAAGATGATTACTCATTTGGGGCTTGTTTGGATCCTTGCTTGCTTGGCTTGTCCTTGCACTTGGCCATTGTAATGCTTGCAGTGACCATTTCAAGCATCTCACAGATTCGGCCATTCGCGATTGGTCCCAATGCTAGTATGCTGACCTGCGTTGCTTTCCTTCAGACCTAGGACTTGGTGTAACGGCACATTTGGTTGGTCCGAATTGGTGACTGGGTGAGTGTTTGGAGTGTTGAATCTCACGGCGACAGGTGAAAATTGGCGCCATCTATCATATGCTTTGGTATAATTTCGACCTTCATAATAACCACAATCTACTTTCTTAAACTCCCAACTGTTCTTTCCAAAAGCTGAAGAAGGGAACGCACTAAATTCAGATTTTCAAGAGAACTGCTCTCAAATGCATCGTTGAGAGAAAACAAGAGAACTGCCTTTCTTGTTGATGTGGTCTCGCACAAGCATTTAGAGGTAGGGATAGTGGCCAACTAACACACAATGCTACTCCCTCCCGTCATCGAGTGAACAGTTTATTTGGAATCGATTTTCTGAGAAGCTAGCTGCCCTGAAAATCGGCTGTTCATATATTCTTGCAGGAGAATGTGATAGTTTGGCAACCTGATCTGTGCTAAGTGTATAGTGACATATATGCGCTTAAAGTCAATAATAAAATTTGTCCCCCACATAAAATTCAATACGGATTAAACATTCAAGTTCATGGCAAATTTCTTGAACCAAGTTTCATGAGTACAAATTATAAGAAAAAAACTAAAGGGTCCAGCTTCTGCAGTGCAGACGCAGTTGCGACGTGCTCAGTGTGTCAATATACAGATAAGGACTTCACAAAGTTATGACAATATATATTAGACTAAGTGAAACTAGTCAAATTTAAATGTTTTCATGATGAATCCAATAATATCAATCTTTTCTTGTCACTTTTGTATATAGAAATGTAGAATGTACATATTCTGATGATCACTGCCAAAAATGTTCATAACCCCTAAATGTGTCATACAGAAGTAGGGTCTGTTTGTTTCCCCTCCAAAATTGTGGATTGCAGAAAATTGGATTGTAAAACGCTGAAGATTCAAAACTACTACTTATTTGGCATAGCTGCATGCATGTTCACAACCAGCAATGATAATGGGAAAAGAAAAAAACTCATACTGAGCTGATGCAGTAAAATTGCATAATAGGTTGCTGAGATTTCAGTTAGATTAAATCGGACGACACAGCAATGATAATGGGAAAAGAAAAAAGAATCACAGTGAGCATGAAGCCATAAAATACCAAGACAGGTAGCTGAGATTTCATTTAGATTACATGGGACGACATAGGGTGTGTTCGTTTCCTGGGGTATAAAGTTTAGAGGGGTCACATCAAAGAGAATCTTATCATTTAGAAGTATTAAATAAAGTTTAATTACAAAACTAATTGCAGAACCATAGGGCTAATTCGCGAGACGAATCTAATGAGGTATATTAGTCCATGATTAGCGGATGATTACTGTAGCATCACTGTGGCAAATTATGGATTAATTAGGCTCATTAAATTTATCTCGCGAATTAGCACCCATCTAAATTTTGTAATTAGACTTTATTTAATACTTCTAAATGATAAGATTCTCTTTGATGTGATGGGTCTAAAAGAGCCATAGCAATGAAAATGATGAAACGGATACCAAATAGGACCACTGATTACTGACCACATTTGCTGCAGAAGACACAACTCACTGGGAAACAAATTCAGTTAAGACTCCTCGTAAACCTCTGAGCATACCACCACAGCACCGGTTTCATCCGTGGCGAACTCCAATCTGATGCCTTCTTGGCCATCATGCTCCATGCCAGCAACTTGCACAAGGCTCTCCGGGCAAAGCACATGTTGCATGTACTGTAGAGATGGGTAGCTATCCTCCACGGTGCAGAGTTGCTCGCTTCTGTAACTGTACCAGTACTTCTCCTGGTCGATGGTTGCAATGGCGATCTTCTTCTTCCTCCAGCCAGGGGACTCGCCGCCATGAACGTAGCACAGCACCGAAACCCCTGCCAAAACCCGCCATAAATGCCTGAATTCCATGTTCACATTGCCTGTCAGATCAATGCGGCGATCCAGCGACCACGACCCGGACATGATGTCGTGGAGCATCCAGACCTCAAACAAAGGAGCGTCGTTCGACGGAAGCGGAGGTCTCGCACCAGGCAGAGTCGACCGTCGACCTCGGCCAGCGTCGCGTATACTGGCCGCTTCGGCTTGCTGCCGCCAATGGCGAAGGAGGGCAGCGGGATGCGCCTGAAGAACTCGCCGCCGAGCACGAAAGCGAGGATGCCATCCGAGTCACCGTGGTTCCCGTTGGAAGCCCGCCTGGAGAGGAACCAGTGGAGGCGCCCGTCGGCGAACACCGGGTCCGTCTCGGTCGACATAAGCGCGCCGCGGATGACGGGCGCTCCGTGGCCGCGCGGCGCCCGCCAGCGGCACTGGCGGTCGCCGACGGTGAACACGTTGCACTGGAGCTTGGGGATATCCCAGCGCGGCGGCGCCGGCGGCGGCTGCGCCCTGACGACCTCGAGCACCACGGCCTTGTGCCTCCCGGCGGTGCCCGACTCGTCGTAGCCGAGCCCGGCGCTGTAGAAGTACCAGGGCGGGCGGCGCGGCGGGAGGCGGAGGACACCGCCGGTGGAGGGGTTACACACGAAGAATTCCCCACGGCACAGCCTGCCGGCGAGCACCATGCCGAGGCAGGGCATGCCGGCGCCGCAGAACACCCTGGGGCAGTCCTCGCACCGAAGTGACACGGCCGCCGGACCTTGCGGCCCCGTCGCATGGGCCGTGGTGACCAGCAGCTTCCGGTGCTTGTCAGGATCCACCGGGACGGAGACGAACCTGGCCGGATCGGAGGCCGCCTCCGCTGCCCTGGCCGCGTGGTAGAGGCGCCCGAAGGCGGGCGAGGAGATGAGGCGCTTCCAGGACGGGGAGACGAGCGTGACACGGCGACGGACATGGGCGGCAGCCGCGTGAAGATGTCTTCTACGAGGTGGTCCGGCAGAGGGGCCAAGAGGAGGGGCGCCGGCGCCGCCGTGGCCTCAGACGCCTCCTTGTTCCTGGTTCGCCGAGCGCCGGGCTTCTTCTTGCCGCGGCGCTTCGCCATCGTGGCCGGCGGCGGGAGGAAGTGGTTTGGTTGGAGGAAATGACTAGACGCAGAGGTGAATTATATAGATGCTGGGCGATCGCCAGTTCACACAGCTTGCTTGAACGACGGTCAAATCCTGCTAATAATGTGGCCAGCTACTAACTGAAGGCGAGGAAGCCGAGGAGTCTTGGTCTCTTGGGCTCCCCGGCCAGCCTCGTATACGTGGGGAATCGATCGGGTTCGTTCCAGATTCCAGGAGGAAGACGGCCGGCGGAGTACAAGGCTAGCACAATTCACGCCATGGTACGCTTGCACGCTGGTTACCAAACACAGGTGCGTTGTAATTTTCATCCGTAGAATGTGCCGACTTGTAAATCACAGCTATACTTGCATTCCTGATATGCCGTCAAATGTACTGTAGGCCGTAAATGATCATGCCACACACCGGCTGCATCCAAAGTCCCGGTACAAATTTGGGAACAGTAGTTTTTGCCAACAGTTGTGGTGTGAGGCAGGGGCGGGATCTTAAAGGGGGGCTAGGGGAATCGAGCCCCCCTACCTCCCCAAGATCGATGGATATTCTTCTAAACCCTTCCTCGATTTTTTGAAAGAAAGAATGAAGAAGAAGAAGAAGAAGAAGAAGAAGAAGAAGAAGAAGAAGAAGAAGAAGAAGAAGAGAGGGAAGATGAGCTCTCTCTTCGTATATTTTCTGGATTCGCCACTGGTGTGAGGGATATGAGCTCTTACACTGCTAGAAAGATATGGAACTATCGTAGGGGTGCAAATTGATGACTCTAGATGCAGTGGCGGAGGATATATTAAATTTGAGGTGTGGCGCAGCTTAGCCAAACAGAGCTCCAAGCTTTGATTCATGGCCAAAGTATGAAAAAATGAAGAAAGCTGTAATATCAATGAGGACAAGATACTCCTGGTAAGATAAGGTATGGCGGCTGGCATACCTTGCCATACCGGGGAGTTTCGCCACTGCTTAGGTGCACCTCCAACCTTTTTAGTTCAAATATTTGTGCTATTTCTCCAAAATAAGATCCTATTTAAAAAAATTAGTATAAATATTTAAACTAAAAGAGTTGACTTAAGGATCACCAGTTTGCACATCTAGTTGTGCGGATCAGAAACATGGGATGCCAGGATAGCCCGAGGTGTTGGTGTTGAGCTTGTTTTATTCCTAGGTCTCTTGCTATTGCATAGGAAACCATAATATAAGCTAATCCTTTGATACTTTTCTACCGTAGAAATAGACCATTTAAAACTTGCATATTACAAATGATGATGTGGACCTATTCTAATCCTTGGAGGGCAGTTCATGAGTTTGCAGGGTCTGACTCGTACCACGAGTTCAACCATGATGAGAGGTACGACCGAGGGATGTTGTGTTTCGCTCGAGTGAATGCCTATGAAGTCATCTAACCATGATGAAGCTGGGGTCTGAAATGTAACTACCGTTGCGTTGGATTTCTCTTTGTCGTTTAGCCCAAAAGGCTTGTATCATAGTCATACTATATTTCTCTGAAAATATAATAATCAAATATTTGGATGTATTCTCGTTTTACAGATGCGGTTTCCACTGAAATAAATTTTGTGCGTGATTCTGAAATTATCATAAAGGTACTGGGAGTCGGATTCTCGAGTAGATAATTCAGTTCATTTCAGTGCGTGCTAGTGGGCCTAGCTAGGCCGTGAGCTAATAAAAAAAATTGGATGTGCTGAAAGGGGGTATGCGTCAACCGAATTCGCGCCGACTAGGCGGCGTATATCATTTCTGAACAGGAGGGGCATCACACCGCTATCTATACGGGTCATCCGCCCCATGTTGATTTAGTGATAGGTCTGCTATTAGTTATTGTAATAGTAAATGTCGATATTTTACCGCCACGCCCACCGAGGGATACCCCTAGGTGGTGAGTTTGTAGGTAGGGTGTCGCCGAGATCAGAAACTCGAAGGTGCAAAGGAACACAAGGTTTTAGACAGGTTCGGGCCGCCGAGAGCGTAATACCCTACGTCCTGTGTGGTTTGTATTGTCTTTGATGATGATTGTCCCCAAAGGGGTCTTTATCCGCCCTTATATAGTCTGGAGAGACAGGTTTACATGGTAGCCCTAGTCGGGTACAAGCCTAGGAGTCCTACCCGAGTACTTCTCGGATAGTTTCCTACCGTGTCCGACTAGACTAACTACTGTACGAGTAATCCTACTGCATTACGAGTAGTTACAACAAATGTAGGGCGTGGGCCATGTTCCATCCCGTATCCTAGGAGAAGTATGCCACGTGTGCAGTCCCGTGCACCCGAGTCTACAGAGAGTATTTCACGTAGGGTTAGCTTTTGCGCGCGCTTGGAGGGGAATCTGCCGTCTCCGCCGAAGATGACGTTGACGACATTCTTCGGATCCTAGAAGTCTTGAGCCCCTGACTTGCCACCTCCTTCATCATCCTCCTTGTCCTTTCGCTTTCCTGCTTGATGGAGGGGTGGTGCGTCGAGTGATTTGCGGATGGTGACGCACTCGAAGAGCGTGTGCTGCGACTTCGGGTGTATCGGGTATTGTTTGTGCAAGACTTGCTCGTATTCTGAGTGGTTGTTTCCCGACTTCTTGCCACGCAGGTTGCACTCGACAGCCACGACTTCATGGTCTGGCTTGTGCTTTCGGGTGTTTTCTGAGTGGTTCTGCTGGCTTTTGTCATAATGTCCGTTGCCATTGCCTTGCTTGTCATGGTTGCGCTTGGGGAAGCGGTCTTTTTCCTCATTCTCCTGGTCGGCCCACCGCGTCATCATGTCATGCAGCTCCACGGCAGTAGTCGGGCGGTTGCGCCCGAAGTCGTGGTACGTGTTCTTTGAGAAGAGGCCATTTTGGAAGCAACGAATGATGTCCTCATCGGTGATGTTGGCGATGGTAGCGCGTGTCTTGAAGAAACATCGTGTGTAGTACCTCAGGGTCTCGTTCATCTCTTGCTTCACTTGGGACAGGTCATGGCGAATGCCCGCCCTGATCATGGATCTCTGGAAGTTATCGATGAAGGCCCGCTTGAGGTCCTCCCATGAGTCGATGGAGTTTGGCTTGAGCCTTTCAAGCACACGAGGGGCACGGACTCTAGAGCCACCGGGAAGTAGAAAGCTTTTGTAGAGTTGGATCCCCCTGAAACTTCAATAGTGACGGAGTAGCAACAAATCCACTAGTGCGGGTCCTGCTTACCGTCATACTTGGGGATTCCGACTGGTTTGAAATCCTTTGGATAAGACTTGTCGGTGATGCTGGTGGTGAAGGCGGGGAAGCGGTCGCTGTCATCGTCGTCGTGGTGCCTGCCGGTACGGTCCCTTCTCCTCGCTTCAATGACAAGCCGCGCGTCGTAGTCTTCATTGATTTTCTGCCTGAGGTCAATCGTGGGAGCGTCGTGGAGGTTAGCCTCAACTGGATCTTGGCCGTGATGCCTTGCCCCACGCTGGTTGCGAGGGGGTTGTTGTACTTCTTGTTCATTGTTGCCACGCGCGGATGGATGACCCTCGTTGCGCTGGCGGTTGTCATTCCTCCGACTCCCGTGGCCTCCTCCGGGGGTGCGACTGACCAGCGTGGTATCACCATGGCGCTCAGACCTCGAGGGCTGATTCCGAGCTCGAGTTGCACGAGCACGTGCTGGATCAGGTACTGCAACCTTTGAATTTGAGGATAGGATGAGAGTTGTTGAGCTAGGAGTGCGGCTTCTGTGATGGCACCAATCAGCGTACGGTACTCGCGATCCGTGGCGGCTGCAAAAGCATTGTTAAGATCCCTTGGTATGCGGGCGCGATTCTGCGTGTTGCGTCTGCATTGAGCGCGCTTGGTATTTTCTGCCTGCTGGATCCTACGGTGCTCCTCATCTTCATCTTAGGGAGCGTCAGCTGTGGGCTCATCGGCTGAGACGTCCGCAAGTTGTTCGTTGTCATATTTGGGGTCCAGCTCATCTTCCTCCGCATTGTGAAGCTAGGCCATGCAGACTTGACGATCCGGCGAGTGGTTAGCCCTAAGGCTGTGGTCGAGTAGCTCTGTGCGACTTTCTCCTTCTTTCGCTATGGGAGAAAGATGTCTACCCTCCTGGAAGGGTAGTTCCTAGGTGAAGGCCATAAGGCGGGACTCGTAATCGAGTAGTTCAGAGGGCTCAAAGCCCTTCCAGTATACAAAACATCCTTGCGGCATTGAAGTGATGGATAAACCTAGAAGACTGCTAGAAAGCATTTCGGTGTAGCCGTTGGGTTGCGAGTGGTTTTCTAGGGCAGGGGCCACCCGACAAGCGGTGGCTCCCGCATCTCCGAGTTCTTTTTGGAACCGGTTTGAAGGTGTAGTGTTGCACACGGAGAGTACTCTTCATCAGAGTCCGAGTAGATGTCGAAAACGGGGGCCTTCCAGCAAGCGGTGGCGCCCACGTTCTTGATCTTGAGCAGCACATCCAAATCCTCCTCCAAGTCGAAGAGGGATTTAGATCATGTGGTCTTTATAGATTGGTTTGAATCCAACCCGACTAGATCTGGTGCATCACGAGTGGAAGTCGCATTGAAAACGGATATCTTTTCGATCTGCTGGGCCAGATCGGGAAGCAGCATATCGTCGAGGTTGTTAATGAAGTCGTCGAGATCGCTGCTTGTAGTTGATGAAGAGGCCTCCAGCTCCTTGGAGTTGGCTAGGTGGCTGTTGAAGCCACCCAAACCATTGGCGACTCAGATCTAGGAGCCGAAGATGAAATTCGTGCCCTCGTCGAGCATAGCGGTGGTGAAGTTGAAGGATGCCATCGAGTTCTCCGGTGGATCTTCGATGAGCACCCCTACCTAGCGCACCAGCTGTCGGTGTTTTACCGCCACGCCCACCAAGGGATACCCCCGAGGTGGTGAGTTTGTAGGTAGGGTGTCACCGAGATCAGGAACTCGAAGGTGCAAAGGAATACAAGGTTTTAGACAGGTTCGGACCGCTAAGAGCGTAATACCCTACGTCCTGTGTGGTTTGTATTGCCTTTGATGATGATTGTCCACAAAGGGGTCTCTATCCGCCCTTATATAGTCTGGGGGGATAGGTTTACATGGTAGTTGTAGTCGGGTACAAGTCCAGAAGTCCTACCCGAGTACTTCTCGGGTAGTTTCCTACCATGTCCGACTAGACTAACTATTGTACGAGTAATCCTACTGCATTACAAGTAGTTACAACAAATGTAGGGTGTGGGCCATGTCCCATCCCGTATCCTAGGAGAAGTATTCAATGTGTGCAGTCCCGTGCACCCGAGTCTGACACGGGGGCTGCACCTTGGTCATGCCGACTCGCAATGGGTCAACCCGCCCTTCTTTCGATTAACTCCGACTGAGTAGAAATTGATTAGTACCCTGTGTGTCCTGGGTCCACTCCGCATCACTCCTACCATCATGTGCATGATGACCAGCTCTCAACACAATGGGACGGAGCACATCGCGGAGCCGACACCCTAACCACTCGGCTAAATTAGAAACTACTTGGCTCTAGAGCACTAAGATGGGAAATTAAGACAATTTAATTACACGCAACATAAACATATTGTTTTTTTTCGGCGAGCTCTTTGCCACTACTTGTTTCCCAGCAAACTAACTGATATTACATGTTCACCTGGCCCATGATTTGCTCAGCGAGGGGCCCGACGACGGTGAAGTGCGCCTTCCACTTGTCCTCGGTGCAGTCAGCAGCGACGCCCTCCCCCACCGGATCCAGTTCGCCTTCGGGTCATGGGACTTCACAAGGGCCATCGCGAACTGCACCGAGTCCCCAGCGGCCTTCTTGACAAAAGCCTTGAGGCGGCCCCGAGCAGCCTCCAGGTGGGTCAACATCTCCTCACCAAGGGCAACCCCTTTGGCTCGAACGCCACCAGAAGGGAGTCCACCTTGCCTATGACTTGGTCCAAGGTAGACCCCGACTCAGCCAGGCATGACTCCAGCTCTACAAAAACAAGATGAATCAACACGATGCCCCTGATGCACCAAAACAACCCGACTCATATCCAAGATAGAGCCATTACCTTGATAGCGCTGCTTCTCGAGCCGGAGTTTGTTCTCTGCGTTCGCTTCACAGCCTTCGGCTCTTTCACGGAGCTGATGCAGCTCCTTATTGGCAGCCACTACCACCTCAAGCTCACGGGCCATTGTGTGGTTTGACTTCAGCAACTCTTCAATGACACCGAGTCAGCTCGGCACGGCAAAATCAGATAAATTATTCGGAACATGGCATCAGACTCACCACGCTTCTCCTTGGCATGCTTCCGGGCAGCCTCAGAGTGGTGGCGTTCCAACGCCTGCAGCCGCTCCTCCAGCTGGCGCACACGGTTAGCCGGGTTGTCGTCGACCCGGAGCTAGGCTGTTGCCCGCTAACTCAGGTCGGCCAGAACCTACACTCATACTGCATAAGGAAACACACCCAGGAATCGAAAGCAATAAGACTCCAAGTACTTACCTGCGCCGACTCCACCGCGTGCCGGACCGCCGCCAGCAGTGCCTCCTTCATCACCAGGGGCTCTTGTCGCCCGGCCTCTCCTTCGTGCAACCCCGCCACGACTGGCTGAGCTGGAGGCGGTATCTGCAGTGCTGCATCGGCAGCAGGGAGGTCTGCTACGGCCGTTCCGCCGGTCGCCTCCTCCTGCAGCAGCACCGCTGACTCGGCGCTAATGTTCTGTGGTAGCACTGAGTCTTCCACTCCCTTCCCCACCTTCTCATCCTCCATTGCTGCCTGATCAGACAGACGGGCATGGATCAAAGGTCGCTCCCCCGCGGAAGCCGACCCTTGGCCGCATCAGCCAAATCGGCCTCCTTGGCGGACTCCTCCGCCTTCCTCTTGGCGCCGCTAAGCAATGCCTTCCTGTAAGCTAGGTTTTTCCTTGGTTCAGCACGCCACTTCAAGATAGGACGAAAGGAAGTGAAGGAGACCAACTTACTTCTCACTGCGGCGCACGCTGAACCTGGTCTTCAGCGGCACCGCGGTTGGTAACGACTGCGCCAGGGCCGCGGGCGAAGCCCTCCCGTGAGCCTGAGGAACCCATGGGTCACCTCCTCTAGCTTCGGGGTCATGAGGTCGGCATGGCTGCTGCCAGTCGCACCATCGCGAACCCCCTCCTCATCAACCACTACACTCGAAGCGGAGGCGACCCCACCTTGCGCACGGGGTGCCTCCTCCTTGACACGGAGCCACCCCCGGCAGCCGGCCCTGTAACTTCTACAACGTACCCTGACTCACTCCCAATGGAGGAGTCGGAGGAATAATCCAAGGCCCCCACCGCCGGTTGTGGAAGCCCGGCGGGCGGGTCGATTGCTTTGCCCTGCTGCCCTTCGGCAGCGGTGCAGGGCACTAGAACTCCACCACCCTCTCCTTCAAAGATTCGGGTGCTGTTACAACCCACAACCCAACAGGTGCTATTATCTACAAATTATAAGGCTTAAAGGACTCGGACAACGCCAAAAATGACTCGGAACGAAGCAAAACAACTCGGCACGAAGAATGCTCACCTCGGTGGTGGGCCACGTAAGGCAGTAGGCCTTTGGGCAACCGTTGTTCTAAACTTCCCCACTTATGATGAAGGCGACTCGGCTCGCCGCCACCCGCGCGGGGGACTTTGCGGTTCATCACCCGGGTCGGGTCATCCCAACCCGAGTACTCGTAGCCCGGGTGGACTCTCTCCTGGATCGGCTGGTGAGCTGCTTGGAGAAGGACAGGGCGACTGCAGCCCTATCAGCTTTGTGGCCTTGAGCTCTAGCAGCTGGGCCAGCAGGACCTCCACCTGGACCATCTCCTCATCGGAGGGCTTCTCCTCCCATGTGGTGTTGGGAACCGACAGGAAGCCGGTTTCAGACGGAAGCCCAGGAACTAGGTTCGCCACCACAAACCACTCCTTCACCCATTTCTTGTTGCTGTCCTTGAGGCCGGCCTCCAGGTACTTGCCGCCCAGGCGAAGCGAGAAGGCGGCCCCTCCCACAATGTCGGGCGTTCCTTCTTCGGGTATGCCCTCAGGTGATATAGGGCCCGCCAGAGGTTGAAGTGGGGTGCGATGCCCAGGAAGCCCTCGCACAAATGGATGAAGATGATGATCTGCATGATGGAGTTAGGCTAGAGGTGTGTCGCCTCCAGCCCGTAGTAGTGAAGAAGCCCGCAGAAAAATGACCTTGCGGGCAAGCCGAACCCCTTCTCGTAGAAGGACCAGAAGACCACCATCTCGGTTCGGTCTTCCATGGGGAATTCTTGGCCATGGCAACACTTCCACCTAGAGATCGCTCTCTCCGAGAGGAGGCCGCGCGCCTTCATCTCTAGCAGGTCATCCTTCGTCAGGGTGCTTGGCGCCTAGGCAACATTGGGTGGTGGCGGCACCTCGAGGGAGACGGCGGCGGATGGCGAGGAAGGCACGGAGGTGTCGCTGGCCATATCTTGACTTGGCATGGCTGCAGAAGCCTAGTGGTACAGCGGCGAGTGAAGAGGGCGAGAGCTTTGATAATGCCGGCAAGATCTCAAATGGGTCGGTGACGGTGGAGAGAGTAGAGAAAGGTGCAAGCGAGTGGATAAGGATGGACCAGGTCGGTTCTTTTTATATCAACTCAAAACCTAACAGCTCGCTTCGCTCTACCCTTGGAATTCAAATCGCCCCTAACGGCGAGTGGGGAGCATACTCTAGAAGGAAAATAGGAACGATCAAGTGATTTAATGGACGGTCAGACCCAACGGTAACAAATCTGACCCATGCGGAGGAGGATGGAACAGTAAAGAAGGAAGACGGCGTTAAGCTATTGACGGCGAAGATTGTAGCGGCCCTCCGAAAGATTCTCTATGAACCAATCTGTTAAAATTCTAGATTTCTAGGATTGTTCTTTCGGGGGTAAAACTTGAAACGACTCGGCATGTCTCCATGACTCCCCCAAGGACCCTGCTCGGGGGCTGGGCGTCGCCTATTGACTTGGCGTGTCTCTGTGACTCCGCCAGCAACACTGCTCAGGGGCTACGTGCCGCGTATTGACTCGGTGTGTCTCCGCGACTCCGCCAGCGACCCTGCTTTGGCTGGGCGCCGCCTATCGACTCGGCGTGTCTCCGCGACTCCACCAGCGACCCTGCTTGGGGGCTAGGTGCCGCCTATTGACTTGGCGTGTCTCCGCGACTCTGCCAGCGATCGTGCTCGGGGGCTGGGCGCCGCCTATTGACTCGGCGTGTTTCCGCGACTCCGCCAGCGACCCTGCTTGGGGGCTGGACGCCGCCTATCTACTTGACGTGTCTCCGCGACTCCACAAGCAACCTTGCTCAGGGGCTGGGCGCCATAGGATCTTGAGGATGTCAAACAGTCTAGAAGAAGGGAGATAGATCTGCTCTATTGACCCTCGAAATGCCTCTGCGAGCCCTTCCGAGGCTCGGGGGCCACACCCAACGGGTGCGCCCAGAGGCGCATCCCGTTGAAAAATCAAGGAACAGGCAAGAGTCTATTGATGTCAAGACTATAGCCAGAGCTTGAAGGTTTGAATAGATGTTCTTTTTGCCATAAAGGGCACCGACTGGCTTCGTGGCTTTGGCAGGAACCCATTCAACAACTCAGTGCTCGGGGGCTTGACGGAGGTCGACCAAGGTACCTTCCTGCCGAGTGGGGTCCGGTTCTTCAGGGAATGACTCCACGAAACAACCTGGCGTACAGGTACTCGGCTTGACAGCGGACAGGGTCCTTAGGGATCAGGATCTGGGCCGCCAGCTTCGAAAGGTCAACGTGCTCACCTTAAGCACAAGCTGATCTACCTTGCTGTCAGATCCGGGTCTACAGAACTGCGCACATAGCATAGAATATTCTGGAATAAGGGAGGTGGAATATCCCCTACCTTATATCTATTGTAACTACTCGTCTGCGAGTAGGACTAGTCGGAATAGAAGGAAACTACCCGAGTAGTGCTCGAGTAGGACCACTAAGCTAGTATCGGGCTAGGATTCCATGTAACCCTGACCCCCAGACTATATAAGGGTGGGCAGAGACCCCCTCCAAACAATTATCATCCAAAGCAATACAAACTACCCAGATCCTCGAAGAGGAAGCAGCCAGATGGGCTGCCGGCTTCAACTACGAGCACATTGACCTTTCGAAGCCAGCAGCCGCCCATCTGGCTGCTTCCTCTTCGAAGGCGGCTTCAGGGCCTGATGGCCACCGTGTTGCACACGATCATCAGGGACTTGGCCAAGGGGTGGTGACCACCTTTGTGCCTTCCCCGGTCACAGGTGCGAAGCGTTATACTGATTACACTCATGTTTCATTTCCTCTTGATGGTACTTCCAATGTTGCTAGTGCTAGTAATCAGAACTGGAGTGCTATGCTGCCTCAACTGCATTTCCCTGTTTTTGATGGTAGCGGTCCTAAAATTTGGAAGAAAAGGTGTGAAAACTTCTTTGGAATCTATGTTGTGCCTAGTGCCATGTGGGTCAAATCAGCAACCATGTACTTCTCAGGTTCTGCTGCATTTTGGCTTCAGGCCATTGATGTTGCTCTGGTTGAGAGCTCATGGTGTGACTTCTGCCTTGTTGTCTATAAGAGGTTTGAGAGGGAACAACATAGTCAATTGATTAGGCAGTTTTTCCATGTTAAACAGTTTGGTAGTGTTGTGGAGTATGTTGAGCAGTTTGATAGCCTTGTTCATCAGTTGCTGGCTCATGATTGATGCAGCCTTTAGTTATTACCAATAGGTTTATTGATGGGTTGAAAGATGAGATTAAAGCTGTTGTGATGATGCAACGCCCTGTCGATCTCGATACTGCTTGTTCGCTTGCCATTTTGCAGGAGGAGATCATGGGTGGTTCTTCCAAGACCAGATCTGACAATTTGCAAAGCAGGTCTTCCAACAGAGTGACGAATTTTTCTTGTCCTCTTAATTCTGGCAACTCTAGTTATCCATCAAGTGCTATGAAGAGTTTTTCCAACAGTGGCACTTCTGATGATAAGAAGTTATTTGAGTCTCCAAGGGACAGTGGAAGTCAAAATCCTGACAACAAATTTGTTGCATTAATGGCCTACAGAAAGGCTAAGGGACTTTGTTACAAATGTGTTCTGAAGTGGCAACCAGGACATAAGTGATCTACAACAGTTCCTTTGCATGTAGTTGGGGAACTTTGGCAGCTCATTCAAGAATCTGATGCTCATACTGCCCTGCCTATGTACTCTGGAGTCTCTGATACTCGTGAAGACTTATGTGCTATATCCCTAGCAGCTCTGCGTGGACAAGATACTTCTAAAACCATCAGGTTTTTGGGTACAATGACCAAGAAGGAAGTGGTGATAATACCTGATTCAGGGAGCTCTGGAAGCTTTATTAGCGAGATGCTGGCAACTCAATTGTCTGGCTGGAGTGAGTTGGCTTTTCCAATCAAAGTCAGAATGGCAAATGGAAGAGTTCTGTGTACCCATGAAATCCAGAATTGTCAAGTGTGGATCTGTGGAAATTGCTTCACTGTTTCTCTGAAGGTTCTCCCTCTGCAGTGCTATGACCTCATTCTGTGAATAGATTGGCTTGAAAATTACAGTCCTATGAAAGTTCACTGGAAGGATAAGTGGATGTCATTTGTCCACAATGATACTCAAGTCACCCTGCAAGGTCTTGTACCACAGTTGGCAGAGTGTTCTGTTATTGATGGTGGTCAGCTGCAACATCTGCAAAAGAATGATGAGCTGTGGTCTATTTTACAGCTTTATGCTGTCGGTCCAGAAGAAAGTAAGGACAATACTGAATGGCCAGCAGACATCAGCCAGCTGACATCACAGTTTTCAGCACTTTTTGAAGAGCCAAAAGAACTACCCCCTAAAAGACCTTATGACCGCTCCATCCCTTTTATCTCTGGTGCTCAGCCTTTTAGGCTTCTGCCATAGAGATATAACCCAGCTCAAAAGGATGAAATGGAAAAGCAAGTGGCAGAACTGTTGAAAAATGGAATGATTCAAGCAAGTACCAGCCTCTTTGCATCCCCTGTGTTGCTAGTCAAAAAGAAAAATGGGGATTGGAGGTTATGTGTAGATTATAGAATGTTGAATGCTTATACTGTCAAAGATAAATTTCCTTTACCAGTTATTGATGAATTCATGGATGAGTTAGTGGGAGCAAAGTGGTTCACTTCATTGGATATGAGGTCTGGGTTCCATCAGATAAGAACGAAAGCAGAAGATCGATGTAAGACTATTTTTCAGACCCATCATGGTCATTTTGAATACAAGGTCATGCCCAATGGTGTCACTGGGGCCTGCTACCTTTCAAAGAGTTATGAACAATATCTTGGCACCACTGCTGTGAGTTTGTGTCATTGTGTTCATATACGACATTCTTATACACAGTAAGAGCTGGGAGGATCACATGCAACATGTAGCTGCAGTATTCACTATCTTACAAGAGCATCAATTCAAGGTGAATTTGTCTAAATGTTCATTTGCCAAGCAAGATCTACCTTATTTGGGGCACATTATCAGTGGGAATGGAGTTGCTACAGATCCTAAGAAAGTGACTATTGTTCAAAATTGGCCAACACCTTCTTCTGTCAAGGAGTTGAGAAGTTTTCTGGGTATGGCCGGCTATTATAGGAAGTTTGTGAAAAACTTTGGGGTTATTTCCAAACCTCTCACTAATCACTTGAAGAAGAATGAGCAGTACATCTGGACCTCAGCTCATGAAGAAGCCTTTACAGCTTTGAAACTTGACCTTATTACTACTGCCCCAGTTTTGGCCTTACCAGATTTTTCAAAGCAATTTGTGATTGAGACTGATGCCTCAGATAAGGGAGTGGGAGCTGTTTTGCAACAAGATGGGCATTCTTTGGCTTTTGTCAGCAAAGCTCTTGGCCCTAGGATTCAAGGTCTTTCCATTTATGAGAAGGAATATTTGGCTATACTAATGGATGTTGACCATTGGAGGCAGTACTTGCAACACAATGAATTTCTTATACTTACCGACCAGAAAAGTCTGATCCATTTGGATGCTCAAAGGTTGACAACTCCATGGCAACACAGAGCATTGACCAAGCTCTTGAGGCTACAATATAAAATCTGCTATAGAAAAGATTATGACAATAGAGCAGCTGATGCCCTCTCCAGATTACAAACCACCACTGGTCAGGAAGTGCTTGCTGTGTCTTACCTTCAGCCAGCATGGCTTCAGAAGGTTACTGATGGCTATACGGCACACCCTGAGACTAAGGAGTTACTTTCCGCTTTATCCCTTCAGTCTCCTCTTGGTCATTTTTCCCTCAAAGATGGCCTAATCAGATTTAACAACAGAGTTTGGGTTGCTCATTATGTTGAAGCCTAGAATAGCATTATCCAAGCTTTACATGCTAGCCCAGTTGGAGGGCATTCTGGTATCTATCCCACTTATATTAAGATCAAGAATTTGTTTGCTTGGCCTGGATTGAAACAAATGGTCCACAAATTTGTTGCTGAGTGTGCTATCTGCCAGCAAGCTAAAACTGAGAAGGTGAAGTACCCTGAACTTCTTCAGCCTTTTACCTATTCCTGACTATGCGTGGCAAGTTGTCACCTTAGACTTCATTGAGGGTTTGCCATGTTCCAAGAATTACAACTGTATCTTAGTTGTTGTGGAGAAACTCTCAAAGTATGCACATTTTGTGGCACTATCTCTCCCGTTTACTGCATTTAAAGTGGCTATGTTATACATGGATAATATATACAAATTACATGGGCTTCCTCAAGTGCTGATTTCAGACAGAGACCGTATCTGTTGACACCTGATCTTGACCAGCAAAATCCCATAAGATCCGGAGTGAGAGATAGCCGGCTGTTAGCATCCATAAAGACGGTGATTGGCAAGTTTCTGGGGATTATGAGTATCTTTCGGCGGAGGTTCAAACAATGGCCTGTTCAGAGATATTTTTCTAGCCGATTGACTGCTCATTCTAGAGAAATCCAAACCTCCATTATTGTTTTTGATCCAACGTGCAGAAGCTATCAAACATGGAGCCAGGAGTTCTACTACAGAAATTGGCTTTATCGGATTGGTCGAGCAAGGTGATTAGAATAAAGAAGGCAAGGAAAAAGCATCCACATATGAGCAAGGGTGATTAAAGTAAAGAAGGAAGGATACAGCATGGGCGTTTATTTGCCTTGCATGCGTCACGTAGGAACAGTCCGGATCAACCACACGTATGGATCGGTCGGATGGATTGGAGGAAGCTTTATTAGCAAGGTCTCTACACAAGAGAAATTAGAGTCCATGTATCTTAATAAGTTAGGCAAGTTTTGTTTAATATTTATTAGGCAAGTTTTGTATGAGTCCACATGAGGTCCAAGCCGCCTAAAGGGATGGCGGTAATTGTAAATTTTCTCGATCAATCAAACATAATTTATCTTTTCAGCTTCACGCCATTACTTTACCTTAGGAGTAGGATGTAATGTAGTTCTTGATGAGTTCTTCGGCAAACGGGGCTGCATTGTTTCGATCTCCAGTTCGCCATAGTCTTCGTCAATCAGGTGCTCTAGGCTTTAATCACGGGCGCATCACTGTGATTTCGTCTAGTCTGCCTAGTTATCAATTTTACCCTGTCTTGTAAGGCTGCATCAACTTGATCTCTTGCTAGATATGGTAGAATCACAGTTATCCTAGCCTTGATTAAGCTTGCATCGGCTGATATTCTTTTAATCTATTGTCTCGCTGTTGAGTTTGCTTTAATTAGCTTTTATCCTATTGAAATAGATGATAGATCATTTAATGGCCTATTGCATCTTAATCTCGGCTATCTCTCAAGTACTGTTGGGACCAAGTTCTATTGTGGATAGATCCATCAGCTTATGAAGTTTAGATTAACCTTTTGCTGCCACCGTTTCTAGACTGCAACTACCGGGCGCATCGTTGTAGTTTCATCTAGAAATACTGGTGGTAACGCTAGTTTAAGCTTCATTTACTTATGGTCCTAGTCATAGTGCAGCAAGGGCTCAATGACGCTCCATTTTCTATCGGCTTTCTAGCTGATAGCTTTCATGCTTTATTATCATCAATTGTGTGGATCTGGTTTGGATAGCCGATGAGTCGCTCATGCTGATCATGATGCTGGAATCGGCCTCATAGCTGATTATTTACTTATCATGCTTTATTAGCCTGTCAGCTATTAGCTGGTAGCATGTGCCACAATTACTTTAGTCATTTACACTACATAATTATGTTCAATATCTATTTGCATGTGGTGTTTATTCAAAGAACAACTATCTAAGAGCATGAAGGCTTCGACGCCTATCGGCTCATGTATTTTACGTTTTTCTTGTCAATTGCAGGTCAAATTGACTGGCACGCCCGTCCACAACTCGCGAGTCGAAATACAGGACTTGCAATTTGAAATACAGGACCTGAGCTGGAGTAAAGCAAATCTCCCAGACCTTTCGTGTGTTGTCAACGCAGGGGTTCACCGCTTGATTTTTGCGTCAGCAGCGACCTCGACGAGTTCATCGACAACCTCGATGAGTTGCTACTCCCCGATCTGGTCCTGCAGATCGAAAAGATATCCGTTTTTGATGCGACTTCCACTCGTGATGCCTAGAACTAGTGGAATCGGACTCAAACCGATCTGAGGGGACCATACAATCTAAATCCCTCTCTGACTTGGAGGACTTAGATCTACTGCTCAAGCTCAAGGACGTGGGAGCCACCGCTTGCTGGGGGGGCGTTTTCGACAACTACTCAGACTCCAATGAAGAGTACTCATCATCTAGTACTACAACTTCAAGCTAGAGCCAGCGCTGGGAACCGGAGGAACGACAGTCGCCAGCGCAACGAGGGCCATCAGTCAGGTGTGGCAACGCTGAACAAGAAGTACAACAATCTATTCGCCAACCTTGTAAAAAGCATGGCGCAAGGCCTAAGGCCAAGCTCCACTTGAGGCCAGCCTTCACGATGCTCCCACGATCGATCTCAGGCAGAAGATCAATGACGGCAGCGATGCACTGTGTATTATTGAGGCAAGGAGAAGGGACCGTCCCGATAGGTACACGACGACGACGACACCGCTTCCCCGCCTTCACCTCCAACATCACTGAAAAATCCTATCCCACGGAGTTTAAACTAGTCGAAAACCCCAAGTACGACGGCAAGCAGGACCCGCACCAGTGGATCCGATGCTACTTCGTTGCCATCGAGTTTTCAGGAGGATCCAACTCCACCAAAACTCTCTACTTCCCGTTAGCTTTGGAATCCGCGCCCTCACTTGGCTTGAAAGTCTTAAGCCAAACTCCATCGACTCATGGGAGGACCTCAAGCGGGCCTTCATCAACAATTTCCAGAGATCCATGATTAGAGCAGGCACTCGCTACGATTTGTCCCAGGTCAAGCAAGGATGAACGAGACCCTGAGGTCCTACACCCGGTGTTTCTTTGAGATGCACGCCACCATCGCCAACATCACTGACGAGAACGTCATCCGCTGCTTCCAGAATAGGCTCTTCTTGAAGCACACGTACCACAACTTCGGACACAACCGCCCGACCCCCACCGTGGAGCTACGTGACATGATGGCACGGTGGGCTGACCAGGAGGATGAGGAGAACGATCGCTTCCCCAAGCGCACAAGCGACAAATAGGGCAACGGCAATAGCCACTTCGACAAGGCCCAGAGGAACCACTCGGGGAACCCCCGAAAGCGCAAACCAGACCAAGAAGTCGCGGCTGTTGAGCGCAATCCGCGTGGCAAGAAGTCAGGGAACAATGACGCACAATTTGAGAAAGTCTTGCACAAACAACGCTCGATGCACCCGAAGTCACGACACACGCTCTTCGAGTGCATCAGCCTCCGCAAGACACAAAACGCTCCACCCCTTCCCCAAACAGGAAAGCGAAAGGACCAGGAGGACGATGACGAGGGTGACAAGTCGGGGGCTCAAGATTTTCAGGACCCGAAGAATGTCGTCAATGTCATCTATGGCGGAGATGGCGGATTCCCCTCCAAGTGTGCGCAGAAGTTGACCCTGCACGAAATCCTCTCTGTAGAGCCTGCCACACAAAAGCTTCTAAGATACAGCAAGGTCCTGATCTCCTTCTCCAGGAATGATTAATGGACCAGCTTCTCCATATTGGAAAAATTCCCGCTCGTCCTAGATCCTATCGTGGCGGGCTCACAGCTGACCCGAGTACCCATCAATGGCGAGAGCGGCCTCAACCTGCTTTTCACGAGTACTCTGAAGATAGGCCTGGACATCTCCAAGATGCTCACCCCTAGCAGACCTCCGTTGTATGGCATCGTCCTAAGAAACGCGGCTACACCACTCGACTCAGTGGTCCTGGCAGTTACCTTTGGGACTAAGGACAACTACCGCACCGAGTACATCAAGTTCGAGGTGGCTGACTTCGAATCGTCATACCATGCCATCCTCGGCAGACCAGCATTGGCCAAGTTCATGGCAGTGGCCCACTATGTCTACCTGCTACTCAAGATGCCAGGCAAGACAGGCGTACTCATGCTCCGTGGTGACCTGAAGAAGTCGTACGACTGCGACCAGGAGGCGATCAAGTACGCCGTGACATGACGCGTGCCAGAGCCTTCTGCAGAAGTACTCGCGGCTGCGCAAAAGCTCACCGAATCAAAGATGGAGATCCCCAGCCAGAGGCCTAGCCAGTCGAGGGTTAAACGCAATCCCAGCGACGTCGGCATCAAGGCCATCCAACTGCAAGAAGGCAACCCGTCCAAGACTGCTTTGATCGAAGGCGGTTTGAGTGACAAATAGGAAAGCGCGCTATTAACTTCCTTAGGGCTAACCGAGACATATTCACGTGGAAACCAGCGGATATGCTAGGGGTGCCCAAGGAGTTGATCCAGCATTGCCTAAAAGTTGACCCTAAAGCCACTCCGAAGAAACAACGACTACGACGCTTTGCTGCCGACAAGAGAGAGGCCATCAAGAAGGAGCTAGCAAAACTACTCGCAGCTGGTTTTATTAAAGCAGTGTACCATCCCGAGCGGTTACCTAACCCTGTACTAGTCTTGAAAAACAATAATAATGAATCGACGATGTGTGTGGATTATACTAATCTCAACAAACACTGCCCGAAGGATCCCTTTATGCTCCCACGCATCGACCAGGTCATCGACTCTACAGCTGGCTGCGTCCTGCTCTCCTTCCTCGACTGCTACTTGAGCTACCACTAGATTGCTCTCAAGGAAGAAGATCAGATCAAAACGGTGTTCATCACCCCCTTTGGAGCATATGCATACACAACAATGTCCTTCGGGTTGAAGAATGTAGGAGCCACCTATCAGCGGGCCATCCAACTGTACGTTGCGGATCAGCTACATCGCAACATTTAAGCTTATGTAGACGACGTGGTCATCAAGACCAGATCCCATGAAGAGTTCATCCCTGATCTCGAGGAAACATTCAACAGCCTACGCAAGTTCCGATGGAAGCTTAACCCAACCAAGTGTATCTTCAGCATGCCACAAGGAAAACTACTCGGTTTCATCGTTAGTCACTGAGGAATTGAAGCAAACCCAGAGAAAATCGCCGCCATCACGGCCATGGATGCTCCACGGATGATCAAGGATGTCCAGAAGCTCATAGGATGCATGGCAGCCTTGAATAGATTTACCTCCTAACTTGGAGAATGGGGATTGCCCTTCTTCAAATTGCTCAAGCGACACGACAAGTTCCAGTGGACCCAGGAGGCAAAGCAGGCGCTGCAAGATCTCAAGCATCATCTACAGTCGCCCCCCATCCTGACGGCTCCTCAACCAAGCGAGAACTTGCTACTCTACATCGCCGCGACTACTCACATCGTTAGTACGGCAATCATGGTGGAGTGCCAGGAGGAAGGCCACGCTTTCGGTGTGCAGCGACCAGTCTACTTCATTAGCGAAGTCCTTTCTGAATCCAACGTTTGTTACCCAACAATTCAGAAAATACTCTACGGTATACTCATCACCTTCAGGAAGCTTCACCATTATTTCGATTCATACAACATCCTGGTGGTCACCGACTTCCTATTGGCGGATATCCTCCACAATTGGGATGCCACCAGGCGCATCTCCAAGTGGGCAGTGGAACGGGGGGTTCTCACCCTCGACTTCAAGCCCCGGACGGCCATCAAGTTGCAGGCACTAGTCGAATTTAATGGCAGAATGGCGAGAAAACCAAGTGAAAGCCCCTGCCAAGCGTTGGGTCATGTACTTCGATGGCTCACTCAAGCTCGGTAGCAGTGGTGCGGGAGTACTTTTCATCAGTACAAGAGGAGAACAACTCAAGTACGTGTTCCAAATACTATTTGAGGTCTCTAACAATGAAGTTGAGTATGAGGCGCTATTGCACGGGCTACGCCTGGTAGTCTCTCTGCGCATAAAGAGACTGCTTGTCTACGGTGACTCCTTTCTGGTGGTCCAACAAGTCAACAAAAGAGTGGGATGTCAACAAGGACACCATGGACGGTGTATGTTGTGGACAAACACAAGCTCGAGATCAAGTTCTCGGGGCTGGAAATCCACCATGTGATTCGTGACAACAACGTGGGAGCGGATGTGCTCTCAAAACTGGGTTCTAATCGAGCTAACGTCCCACCGGGAGTTTTCGTTCACGAGTTGCATCACCCTTCCATCAAGACACCGGACTCAAGTTCCATCGATCAGGGTCCAAAGGAACCCGACCGAGAGGTCTTGATGATCAAGGTTGACTGTAGGGTGACCTTCATCGACTACATCCAGGAGCACAAACTACCCCCGGCGTCGACCCAAAAAGCGCTGAGGCTACACGCATCCTAAGGCGCAGTAAAGGGTACGTTCTAGTTGGGGGTAGCTTGTACATGCGTGGATCAGCGTCTAGCATACTCATGAAGTGTGTCCGTAGGGAGGAGGGTAGAGAAATACTCCAAGAGATTCATGAAGGCGTGTGCGAGAACCACGCTACTTCTCGCACACTAGTTGGCAAGGCTTTTAGATCTGGTTTCTACTGGCCGATTGCTTTGGCAGATGCCGAAGCACTCGTTCGCCGGTGTACAAACTGCCATTTCTTCAGCAAACAGCCCCATGTCCTGGCTCACAACCTCATCACCATACCACCTTCATGGCCGTTTGCATGCTGGGGCCTGAACATGATAGGGCCACTAACCACTGCGTCGGGTGGTTTTACTCACGTGTTGGTGGCTATCGACAAATTTACCAAGTGGATCGAGTACAAGCCAATTACAACGCTCTCTGCAGATTGAGTGGTTACCTTCATCTGCGATATCTTGCACCATTTTGGCTTCTCCAACACCATCACTACGGACCTGGGATCCAATTTTCACTCCATCAGTTCTGGGATTTCTATGAACGCAGTTCCATTAAAGTCAAATACGTTTCAATGGCTCACTCGTGGGCCAAAAGGGCGGCAAGTGGATCGACGAGATCTCATCAGTAATCTGGGGACTTCGCACACAACCAAGCAAAGCCATAGGACAGTCATCTTTTTTCCTCGTATACGGTTCTAAAACTATATTACCAGCTGACGTCATGTGGAAGTCTCCCCGACGGGAGATGTATGAAGAAGGTGAGGCTGACAGTGCAAGACATCTCGAACTTGACTCAGCTGAGGAAATTAGATGCTTTTGAAGAGGCTTTTGAAGATTTATCTTAGGAAGATAATTGTTAACCATTATTTCTGGGATTCTATTCCGAAATAAGGGTTTTCCAGATTATTACCCAGAGGTCTTATCTAGTCATTGACTCAGGAACAAGATCTAATTTGAGCGGTACTTTAGGGTATTTTTTGGAGAAGTTACTTGTTTAACCATTTTTCCAGGGAATTCATCCCGAAAAAAGCGGTTTTTGAATTACTGACCCAACTTGCCCATCTTAACCATCAAATCTTTACTATCATATATTGCATGTCACGATTCTTTGGATCCTTTATTCCAAACCTTAGGGATTTGGATTCAAGGCTTGGGCGCTGCGGGACACGTGTCATCAGCGACTTATTTTTCAAATCTACTGGAAGATAAGGACAAAAGACTCGAGATTACATTGACCCTCAGCCTGATTCCACGAGTCAACCTAAGGCTCGGGGGCTACTCCATATGGAGTGCGAATTTAATCACACCCCATATAAAAGAAGACTTAACAACTACTCGGGCATGAGCACCTCACAGTCTCGATGCAGCCAAGAAAGTACTCAGAGAATACCTTGAAGATGGAGTTCGGGAGAACTCGAAGATGTCTTCAGAAGTACTCGGACGCCTGCAGTATTCGACTACGAAGAGATCGGGGGTTTGTCGTTCCCGGGCCCATGGAACTGTGCACATAGTGTACATTTCTTAGGATAAGGGATGGGACATGGTCCACGCCCTACATCTGTTGTAACTACTCGTAGCGTAGTAAGACTACTCATATAGTAATAAAACTAGTCGGAGACGATAGAAAACTGCCCGAAAAGTACTCGGGTAGAACTCCACAACTTGTATCCGACTAGGACTTCCATATAACCTTGTCCCCCTGGACTATATAAGCGCGAATAGGGACCCCCTCCAAATAGGAGATTACTTGATCACCACCTAAGGCAATACAAACCACACAGGACGTAAGATATTACGCTCTCAGCGGCCCGAACTTGTCTAAACTTTGTGTTCCTTGCACCTTCGAGTTTCTGATCTCGACGATACACTACCTACAAACTCACCACCTCAGGGTATCTCTCGGTGGGCGTGATAGTAAAACACCAACAATCCGGCTCTGTTTGGTTTCTGCGGACTAAATTTTAGTCCCGTAATATCGGATGTTTAGACACCAATTAGAAGTATTAGATATTGACTAATTACAAAACCAATTACATAAATGGAGACTAATTCGCGAGACGAATCTGTTAAACCTAATTAGTCCATAATTTATCGGTGTTCTGCTACAGTAAATATATGCTAATGATGGATTAATTAGGCTTAATAAATTCGTATAGTAAATTAATCTCCATTTATAAAATTAATTTTATAATTTCTCTAATTACCATCTAAATATTCAATGTGATCCGACTAGAATTGATGCTAAAGGCCACTCCTCCGCGGCCGGAGGTGACAGGACAAGAAGGTTGTCCGCGCTTGAATTGTTGATCAACAGTGCCCCTAGCTGCCATCCTCAACTCATCGACACAGACGAGTAGTACACTAGTACTGCGCAGCCGTGCTCCACACTTGCTTGCCACGCTATGCATGCATCTGTCTGCAACTCTGCGGCACCGCACGGGGATGGGTGCTGGGCGCGTCTTTTTTGGTGAATCGTACTATCTTCAGCGTCTGCGTGTGGATGCTTTTGATCGATGGTTGTGGCTGGTGGCGAATACTGTCTCGTCCGTGATCGATGGTTGTGGCTGGTGGCGAATACTGTCAGAAAGTGAGAACGTTTCAGTAGACATGTCTTTAAATATTGGTTCTCTCTTTTCCGCCGAGCAAGGGGTTCATTGCTCGGTCTATTCTTTTTCTTCGGCCGTTATAATCCAAGGTGTTTTTTTAGATGTATTTTATTGGAGAGGAGGTCGAATATGATAAATTTATTCCATATTTTAGGAACAGGATGGTTCTGTCTTCATTTTTCATTTGAGGTTAGCAAGAATGAGAATGGATTTTCTCTGGTTCCGTTAACCCCGTTAACTATAGGACCATCTATATCAATCTTAACACACACACCTCCTTCCGCTTCCTTCCCTTCTACTGCGAGCTGGTGCTTGGCCGCCAATGCGCTGCCCCCGTGCGTCCCATGATTACACTCAACCATTTGCAAGCATTTATGGGAGACTTCCACTAACTTGACTATTTGTATTAATGTTTTAACTTATTTTTTGGATTAATATTTTAGATTCATTTTAAATTTATTGACAATCTATGTTATTTTCTATATTTATTTTTAGTTTGCTACTGATTGCATTATTTTTAATTCACTTTAAAATTATCGATAATTTGTGTTACTTTTTAGATTTATTTATATTTAGTTAAAAATATTTTTGTGAAGCTAGAATTTGAACATAATTTTTTATTTCGTATTATACTTATTTTAGGAAAATAACAAAATGGGCCTAACTTACTCACTTGGGCCTTAAGTTAGGCCTAGAGGCCAGGCCTAATGGGTATCCAATCTAATTATCCAAATTAACTACCTGGATTATTCGACTGATGGATATCGCCCATATTATATTCAAACCCGACATCCAACAAGAATATCTTATTTCACATCAAATATTCGGTAAAATTATTTGAGTATCTGAATAAGTATTAATCCCTAGTTAGTTGAATAGTTGGAAAATATCCGCACCATTTTTACTGCTCGACAGATTAGTTTAGCTACTGAATTTTAGTTCTGAAGGGGACATGCATACAGGCTAATGAGCACTGTAATGGGGGAATCCAAATTTTGGCTTATGACCCGCCTCAATTTATGGTTCATTTTGTATAATCTGAAGTGAAGAACAACCCTAGTTTCTCATTGATATGCTGTGCGGGTAAACATTATAAGATATTCCAGAGTACTCCATCTCATTGATATGTTACAGAATTGGCAATGGACAGAAAGCCCCAAGCCCACAGAACACACATGAAGCCAAAAGTTGCAATTAGGTAAATTTGGACTATAAAGCTGCAGAAAATGCAATGGACACAAAAACCTAGCTCCATTTATGGGTGGCAACCGGGCACCCGCAGGTTTCGCACCCGATGGGTGCGGGCGCGGGTGCAAAATCCAACCCCATGGGTCCGGACCTGACCAGACCCGTATTGAGATGGGCTTGGGTCGGGTTTAGATTTTAATCCAATCTAATTATCCAAATTAACTACTTGAATTATTCGATTGGATACTGGATATGTGATGGATATTGCCCGTATTATATCCAAACCCGACATCCAACAAAAATATCTGATTCCGCATCAAATATTCGAAAAAATATTTGGAAATCTGAATAAGTATTCATCCTTAGTTGAACAGCTGGAAAATATCGCACTATTTACACTACTCGACAGATTGGTTTAGCTACTGAATTTCAGTTCCGAAGGGGACATGCACACGACAGGTTGCGTGTGCTGCGTGCTCGTCTCAACAGACCACGTCCACACGAATCTCTGTGCTCTGCTCCTCTTATCAACGAGGTGACCGTAGGCCACAGGTGGCCGCCCATCGACGGGGTTGTGGTAGTGTGGTCGTGGGACGGGAGGGAGCTTCCAATTTCACTCTGTTTTCTTTAGGAGCGGGGCATTTTCGTTTTGTTTTATCATGTGGATTTGGAGTTCGAATTTTCTGCAACAATTTGAGAGGTTTGTGCTGTGATTGGGTTGCTTGTTTCCAGTGTTGCCCCTTTTCTCTTCAATTTCTCCTTTGTAGTCTGAAATCTTGATTCGGTGCATGTTTTCTAAGAACTCGTAGCTCTGCTGTGAAGGCTCTGTTCCAAACGTGCTACAGTGCATAAAACGATAGGAACTCGATTAATTCCTTTGTTTTTCTACGTTTCTCCAGTGAACCAAACAGGGCATTAAGGGCGAAATCAAGGGGACGTCATGTCTCCTGTAGCTGACGTAGTCGTCCTATAATTAACAAGCTACAGTTCAGTATCAGATGTCCCTGCATGATGCAGACGCAAGGTTCAGTAACAACCAGGGTAGAACAGAGCCAGAGATTACAAAAAATCGGAATTCGGAATATTCAGTTGAGTTCAATCTAGCAACACGTAAGTGTACTTCTCACTTGGCAAATCTGTAATTTGGTCGTCCGGCAAGCAAGACAGAGGTTCAGGTATAGAGAAGCAGATTGTTTCTTGCTTTGAATTTTCTGAACGATGATGAGACTGAAGAACATTGGCTCTTGTATGTCAGGGGCACCGGAGATGGATTTTCATGGTCATATATAGCAGGAAACATGTCAAAGACCTTGAAGGGAAACGAAAGTAGATATGCAAATGGATGGAAAATCAGCAGAACATGTGAATAAGCAGAATGGCCGGACAAATTAAGCGCCATGTGGCGTCCCTTTATTTAAGTCTGAACTTGGCATCTCATGTCAGACGACCTAGCATAACAACAAAAGGCCATGCATGCATCTTCGCTGCTCGAACTTCGAGGCCCTTTGTTTGGCTTCAGATTAAGCCATCACTCTCGGTCCATTGATAAGGGGCATAAATAAAAATCTGATCCAGAGCTCCCGCCCTCCTGATGATGCCGTGGGACAGCATCCTTGTTTATTTGGTCCTAGCTCACCTCGATTTGTCTCAGCATGCACGACAGCTCAACCAGCAAATACAGTAATTTTCAACAAACATATCATAAGCCTGCATACTTCAGCTTTAATAATATCTATTGTCGTTTGTCAAAACATCTTCTTTTCAGAAATTGTTTTAAACATCAACAAGGCAACAAACACTACTAGCTAGCTTACCACCACTGAGGATTTCCAAATAATAAACATCTTTTTTACATCAAACCAGAGCACTACCGTAGAGAAGAAAGGAGAAAAAAAACACCAACAACTCCCTACTCTATCCCTCGGCTACTCCAGGAGGCAGCGCAGCTCCGACCTCCGAGCCTCCGCGGCGGCGCGGCGCCTACATGACGGCGCAGGCGTTGGGGTTCTCGTCGCTGAAGGCGCCGGTGTACCTGGCCTCGGTGGACGACGCCCGGGCGAGCGGCGCGGCGTTGGGGTCGGCGACGACGTTGCGCACGTACCCGGGCGGCGCCTTCTTGTCGTAGGCGCCGGGGGCGTAGGGGTGCGCCACCACGTCGTACGGCACGTAGGGCCACGGCTCCACCCGCTTGCCCGTCCGGCGCGCCACCCGGCGAATCACCTTGCCGGCGTCGACGTAGCCCGCCACCGTCACCTTGTTCTGCCGCGGCGTCACCTCCACGGAGTTCACGCCCTCCATGCCCTCCAGCGCCTTGCGGATCTTGCGCTCGCACCCTTCGCAGTCGATCCGCACCTTCATCTCCACCGTCTGCACGGTTGGTTGGTCCGACAACAATCAACAACGTATTGAAAACAATAGATCCCAAGAGATTCATTGAATCGGTCGGCCGGTCGGTCGGTACCTGGAACTGCTTCCTCTTCTTGAGGTGCCGGCGAGTCCTCGGCAGGGTGCAGTACTGGGAGACGACGTCGACGATGCCCATCGCAGCTCCGGGATCAACAGCTGCCGATTGGAGAAAGAAAGAACGGAGACTTGACGACCCAAGAGGCCGGCGCAACGTAACAAGCTCTGCTCTGGATCTGGTTCTGTGCTCTAGGGGAGTGAGTGCAGAGTGAGAGGAGAGCTGGGAGCTGGAGGCACACCACCCACATCCATCTCTGATATAGGCAGCTTCTCCAGTGACTGCATCCACTGCGGCCATGACACGTGGACTTCCCTTTCTGTTTTTTTTAAGACGCTCTCCCGACTTCCCGAGGTGGGTGTGAACGGCGCCTGCTGCTGCGCAGGAGGATGGTGGGAGGAAATGGTCCCCCGAGGTGGGTGTGAACGGCGCCTGCTGCTGCAGGAGGATGATGGGAGGAAATGGTGGCTCTGGTGGGCGGTGGCGACGGTGGGCCCTACACGCCGTGTCGGGCAGGGCCACGTGGGTGCGGCCGACCTGCGGGGTGGCCACGTGGTGACTCGCCGGCGCGAGGTGACCCTCGCCGCCGCTGCCGTTGGGGGCGGCCAGGCTTCGGGGGAGCTGCGTCCGTCTGCCGACTGCCGACGACGAGGCAGCTGCCAAACCGGCCAAAAATAAATGGGGTCAGCAGACATGTTTCATTCACCATGGAGCTAACATTTGACTTAAAACAGTAACTGGCTGATTATCAGTGCATGGTTTGCAGAGAGTTTCCTTTTAAGTGTTCGTGTTCTACTTCTACTAGAGCACATGCCATCCTACCGTTTTGGTTGCAATAAGAATTACCATCTTCCCAGTAAAATGATATCGAGTAATTTAAATGCACGAGAATTATCATTTTCACGAGGAGGATGTGTGTAGGTGGGGTGTACATACGTTATAAACGGTACTTTCTCCGTTTTATATTGTAGATCATTTTGACAAATCTAAATATATATTTTATTATGCACCTATATATACATTACGCATCTATATACATATTATATCTAGATACGTAGCAAAAGTTATATATCTGTATAGCTAAAACGATCTATAATTTAGAACGAAGAGAGTAATAAATCTGCATCTCTAGTTCTCTACCGTATTAAAAAAAATACATTCTCAAAATCGTGTAGTTTCACCAAGAGGTTCCTGTCCTCAAACATATGCTCGAGGTGGAGTGAATCGATGAAGGTCGCACCAACAGTTTGGGAGCCGCGGTGCGGCCGGCTGGTAGAGTGACAGCATGATGACGACAGTATGATCCGTGGTTTTCGGATCGGAGCGGTTCGAGCGATCACAATTTCACCGCCGGTTTCGTGCAGGTAGCTGAGAACGAGACGATGGGCTCTGAATTTTCCGGTTCAGTAGGTGTGGCCGGCACGGCTCGGCTCGTGCTTATCCCATATAGAGCAGGCGTGGCTGAGAGTGACCAGGTGCCCGAACTCGGTGGTGTTGGCCTGACGCGTGCGCCAGCACCTTTGCCGTAGTTTGTTTTCTCTCAGCTTCTGTCACGTCCAACGATGGACGGTCACTGTGCTAGTTTGACTTGCGGCCTCCTCTTTTGCTAGAGCAGGGTATAACTGTTTTCTCTAAGCAGGGTAACTATTTTTTTACCCTGGGATGGGAAATCGTGATGCACGGTTATTGGGTCCGTGAGACCGAATATGAGAGCAGGATATTGAGTGCTGCCGCTTGTATACGTATTAATCTTAATTGTAAGTCCAGGAGACTCAATTATATATATATGATTCGCTCTCTAAAATATTGAAAAAATTCATTTTATATCCTCGAACTATTATAAAAATTCAATTATCAACCTTTATTACAACCATCAATTACAAAACGAAATATAAAGAATTACTCAAAACAAGTTCGGAGTAAATTTGTGACATGGAAAATATAACGACCAGACCG
Organism: Panicum hallii; assembly: GCF_002211085.1. NCBI lineage: Eukaryota > Viridiplantae > Streptophyta > Magnoliopsida > Poales > Poaceae > Panicum > Panicum hallii. Next base: position 31,576,428 of record NC_038048.1, on the reverse strand, counting down.
GATCATCCTTGTACCATCTAACAATGTCATCTTCCTCTTTGCTAGTGTTTCGTTTTGTGGATTATCTGGTACCTTTATTTCTTTTACTTTTTTTCTGCTCCTTTGTGGATTATCTGTTGCCTCTATTTTTTTTCTAGGGTATCCAATGCTCCAGGTCGCGCGTGCCAACTGGAGGCGGCACGTCGCTGAAGATCCATCTGATCTCATTTCTTCATGTTTCTTATACTTTTGTCTGTTTCTGGTCCATTATTGGCCCGTACGTACACAGTTTGATTGCAATTTGCCGAGGGAAGCGAACCATGTGTGACGCATGTGAAAAGATCGTGACACCCTAAAAGGGGTGAATTAGGTATTTAAAAGCTAAGTATATATAAAAATCTATACCAAAATCTATTTAGATGTGTACTAGGTTTTCTATATGTTGCTATCTCTACACACCCTAGGTTTCAATCCTACAAACTGCACATGGAAATTCTAGAAAAGGTAAACACGGATTGCAAGTGCAAAGTAAGTGTGGAAGTAAATATGGTAGAGAAAGCAAACTCCCGGCGTGGCGACACGGCGATTTTTTCCGAGGTATCGGAAAGCAACGCTTTCCACTAGTCTTCATTGTTGGAGCCCCTCTCAAGGGAATGCCCGTGCAAGGGCATAAACTCCCCAGTCGAGTAACTCCGTAGGATAGCCGACGGGCCTTCCCACGCGCAAGTGGGTCTCCGCCTAGCCGCTCCCGGATGCTCCCCACCGTGTTCACTAGGTAGAGCTTCGGCAAAACGCCGAAAGCCTCTCCTCCCTCTCGCAACTACCGGCGGCCACTCCACAAACACGGTTGGAGGGTCTCGCAAGACTTACAAGCCCTGATTTACTCTTAGTGTGCGCAAGAACCGATACAATGGAGGTGTGCAAACCTTGCCTAACTCTAGGCTAAAACCTAAAGCAATGCGTTAATAGGCCTAAACTAGCACTAATCAAGCCCTAAGACTTATGCTAATTACCTTAATCTTGTCTTGAGAATTTTGGTGGATTGAGCAATAAAAAGTATGTGGAACACAAGCCAATATCTTCCGTGAGATCAAGCAAACACCAAATAGCCGGGGCATAGTGTATATATAACCCAAACTAAAGGAACTGGCCGTTGCTATTCACAGCAGCAATTCTGCGTATCACCGACTAAATTGGTGAGCACAAGAGGGTCACCACCGAATTAATTGGTTGCCTCCACCTTAGCTAGCCGTTGATGACCGTTGCATTGCTGACTTCTAGGTCCCACTTGCAACCGACTAAATCGGTGAGGACCTTTTTGGCATGACCGAATGAAATGGTCAAACCAGAGCCGATCTTCTTCCTCGTAGCATCACCGACTAATTTGGTGCTCCCTTGATCAGCATGACCGAATGAATCGGTCAAATTAGAGCTGATCTACTTCCTTGCAGCATCACCGACTAATTCAGTGCTCCCTTGATCAGTCTGACCGAATGAATCGGTCAAACCAGAGTCGATCTACTTCCTTGCAGCATCACCAACTAATTCAGTGCTTCTTCTGTGCCTGACCGATTTAATCTATCATTTGTATCGGTCAGGAATCTGTGCTTGTTTTGCTTTGTTTCTTCGCAATCTTTTCATATTTGATCATTTGAATGACTTCCATTACAACCTTGGAACCTAACAAACACCTTCAAAGGTATGTCTTGACAAATCATTAGTCCCAATGGTTATATTGTTATTCAATCACCAAAATCACAAACAATGGCTTAAGGGCCATTTTCCTTACAACATGCATTGGCTTCCGTACAAACCAAAGATTCAAAGCAAAAAATGTATAAGTTTTCAAATCAAGTGTGTTAGATGTGATCTCCGAGTCCGTCAAGGACCGACTCCTCCGCCTCCCACGCGCTGATAGAAAATGAGGAAGAGCTGTTGTTAGTTCTCCTGTGGCAACACCGAATGAAAATGAGGATCCTGTCCTTAGGAGCCGATAGAAAATGTTGTCACACATGAGGGCTGCAACAGCCCCACATAAAAGATGCACCAATGAGTATCAACCAAGTTTGGGACTTAGAAGATATTCCTAAAGGAACCAAAATAGTAGACTGCAAATGGGTCTACAAAATAAAATATGACTCCAAAGGGAATGTGGAAAGATAGAAAGCGTGACTTGTGGCGAAAGTCTTCACAAAGAGAAGGAATAGATTATAATGAGATATTTTGTTGGTGTTTCAATCACCATCTAGTAATTTGCGCTGCGCTTCTTAGTGGCTCAATGGCTAACAATCGAAGATAAGGATTTAGACTGGTTCAGGCAACTGCCCTACGTCCAATATGGGGTGGCTCACTTCGCGTTCCTCACATTCGAATGCTGGTTGCTTACAACGGGGCGATTGCAAGCTGTGTGTGTGTGAGATGTGTCTCCTCGAGGCAAGGCCCGGCTCCGCCTTATATTCACTGTGGGCCGGGCTACATTGCGTGAGAGAGGGGGTGTGTATCCCTCTAGGGTCGGCTACCCTACACGTGTTCCTACCGGGGCCCGTTTCTGGTCGTACCATGCCGCCTGTCGAAATTGAGTCCTGTTCATCCTTTCCACGGCACCGCCCGTCACGTCCGTGGCCACGTCCGCCACCCTCCTTGTCGAGGGATGGCGTAGTCATCCTGGTGTTCCGCCCCCTAATGTGCTGGGGGAGGGCCTATCCCCGAGCCGGCAGGCTGCCGCCTCCCCTTCCCCACCGGGAGGTCGGGCGCCTAGGTTCTGGTGCGTGCTGGGCTCATGGTGGGGCCCGCTAGCGCGGCGGACCTACCTCCCCTACACGTGGAGGTGGAGGGTGACCTGGTACGATCCTTCGCATCGCGCTGATGGGAGGATGGCACGCCCGGCGCGCCTGCCGATCATGACATCATGATGGCCCATCAGACCCGGGGTCTCCAGTCTATAGGCGGCGCCCCTACCCTGGCTGTCGGGGGAGGGATACGTGCACGTCCTAGGATTTAATGCCCCGCCGCGCCTTCCCTCGGAAGTCTCTCGTCTGGGTTCCTGGCTGAGGCCGGCTCATCCCCCCGACCCACGCCGCGATGCGAGGGGTCGGGGGGGGGGGGCCCTCGCCTGGCCGCTCCTGGGTCGGGGCGCCTCTTCCTGTTGATGGGCCGGCCTCGAATGCACTCCGTGTTCCACTGGGCCGGGCTTGCTCGGTGTGGCTGGCTTAATCCCTGATTAGGCCCTTGAGGGCCGCACTTAGGGGTACCTGTTACCTGTAACCCCATTAGTAGCCCCCGAGCCCATGCGTGGCTTAGAGAGCCATGCAGGGGTTCCCTCGCCCGACTTGGGAGCGGTTCACTCGAGCCCGTCGCTCGTCCCTCCTTTGCTGGGACCCGCGTAGGGGGTTAGTAGCAGGCGGTTCACCCTGTACTTGATGCGATGCGATGAGAGGGGTTCTTCCTTGGTCAGACTCCTGTGGGTGTAGCCCCCGAGCCTCTGGGCAAATCAGAGATTCACGTAGAGCGTTAGCTGGCATGCCTGAGTCGGCTTCCTGCGATCGGCGCCTTGTCCGAAGCGTCTTTCGTCAAGTCCTATCATTGCTGATCGCGGTCAGAGGTATCCTCGCTGACGCCGAGATTCCTTTCGTGGATTCGGCTCCCTACGCCCGTCCTCGCCATCCTCCGCGGCCTGCTCCACTCGCTGCGTGGACTTACCTTGGCAAGCGTCCACCTGTCCAGGCCTGTCAGCATCATCTCGTCGAGCGGGACGCTGGTGGAGGTGACGCGGGCAGGTGAGCTCCTTTAACGCCAGGGCAGCTAGGCTCAGCTTTCACTCGCCCAGAGGGGCACTTTATTCTCGTTGTGGCTATAAATAGCAGGTTCACCCTCTGCTTGCTCGCTCATCCTTGCTAGCTTTGCCTCCTGATGAAGAGCGGTAGATTTAGGCCTCCTAGAGCTCGGGTTCGGTTCGCCTGAGCCGAGCCCAGTTCCTTTGTTGGTTGCTATTAGGGGATTGGATGTTAGCGGTGGAGCCTCTCGAAGGTCGGCCTGGAGCTCCAAACCCTCCTTGCGGCCGTCATCAGGCGGTTGCCCTGTTTCCGACGTCGGCACCCTTTTGCGACGCGGGCGGGCCCGTTATTCCTCCTGAAATCATTGGGGAAGGAGCGGTCCCTCTGGCCTCCCTTATTGGGAGGCACAAGTGGACTCTTCTCCTCCAACCCCGTATTTGTGGAGGAGCACCAACTCAGATTGGGGCCATAAGGGTCTGCCTGATGGAAACAACCGGCGGTGTTTGCTACTTCGAGCCTCGCTTTCTCATCCTCCCCGCTCCTGTTGTCGGGGCAGCTCTACTGTCAGGGGATGGGCTGTTATGCGGCCCTCCGTAGCGAATCATGTCCCTGCAAAAGCAGATCTATGATAATTCCCGGTGCTGCCTTCTCGGTAGCACCTAAGTTCTTTGTTTTTGTACACAGCCTTTGGCCGACTACCGTGTAATCCCTTTCCTTTATAATCGAATAAAGGTTTCATTGGGTCATGTTGACGGGCTTCGCACATGGCTTGTGGTTTGTTCGGGGAGCGGGGCCTCCGGACCCTCTCCGCTGCTTCTTCACGGAGGAGCCGTGCACCGTTTGCTATGTTTGCCGAACGGCGTGCTCATCGAGCGTCGTCGAGTGAACCAAGTGGGACTCGATTTCCTCCCCTTCGTGGGAGTTCGGCCGTGCCTCACTGGGAGAGACCCCATAAATCCTGACTGCCTGCCCTTCTGGTTCCCGACCCCCTTCGCAGGGGTTCGAGTGGCTTAGCGCCTCCCCTCATCGGGGTCACCCGAGGTGGGAGCGTAGTCTAGACTCGGTGCCAGGTGGCGGGGTCGGGCGGCTTCGCACTGTCCCGTTCCATGGCTGTTGGGCCCCCCGGCCTTCCTGCCTCTAGCTTAGGGTTTGTTTGCACGCTGGGGCAGCCACGTGCTCACCGTGGTGGGCCGGCCTGCGAACCCCGCGCTTTCACAGGCTCATTCGTGCCGTCGGCCTTGAACCGGACGGCCTGTCCCGTGGGCCTTTGAAGGCACGGCTTAGACATGTGGAATGAAATGGCCGGTTGATTTGACATGCTTTGGTCGACGTGCATAGTTATGGCGTCCGTCGGTCGCGCGCATGGCGTCCCCCCGAAGCATCACGTCATGGGGCCCACCACTCGTAGGGCGGTTCCTGTGCCCCGTCGGCTTCCGTGGGGGGGGGGTATAAATTGCCCCGCGCCCTCTTGGTCGCTGTTCTCTCCCCTTCTGCTTCCTGCTATTCGAGCGAGTATTAGGAGAAAGGAAGGTGGGGTGAGGGGGGAAGGAGTGCCTACCTTGCGCTTACCACTGCGGCCATCTTCGTCGTTTATTGCGCACCCGAATGTAGCGGCCATGTCGCTTTGGAGGAGCTCCATCATGTCGGGGGAGAAGATCCGAATCCTCAAGGAGAGGGGCCTCCTCCCCGGCGACTCCAGCTCACGCCCCGTGGCAAGCGAGATCTTCCTTGGATCGACCCCTTCCAGTGCTGACAGAGTTCTATCATCGCGGCTTTGGCACGCCGGCTCATGGGTTCCTTCGCTCGGTCCTGCGCGAGTTCGGCATCGGTCTCCACTTGCTTCATACGGACGGGCTGATTCAGCTCGCTGTCTTTTGTCTCCCTATGCGAGGGGTTCCTAGGCGTCGCCTTCAACCTCTCGCTCTTCCGCCGGCTGTTCGTGGCCGGGGGTCCGAGGGTGAAGCCCTGCGATGCAACGGTGGCGCCCGTCGGAGAGGTGACCCTAGAGGTTCGCCCGGAGATGGCCTAGGAGTACCCCCACTTTTCTCTGGCTGGGCTGGCCCCGGGCTGGGAGAGGGAGTGGTTCTAGGTTCGCAACGACGTCGACAGGCCCGTGCCCGAGTTCGCCATGCTACCGTATCGGTGTTTTACCAGCAAGCCTACCTAGGGATACCCTAAGATAGTAGACTTGTAGGCAGGGTGTCGCCGCTATCAGGAACTCGAAGGTGCAAGCAACACAAGATTTAGATAGGTTCGAACCGTGATGTGCGTAATACCCTATATCCTGTTGGGTTTTAGTAGTTTGTATTGCCTTGGATTGGTTATTGTGTAGAGGGGTCCCTGCCCGCCCTTATATACTCTGGGGGGACAGGGTTACATGGAAGTCCTAATCCGATACTAGTTTAAGAGTCCTACCCGAGCACTATTCGGGTAGTTTTCTTCTCTATCGACTAGTTCTACTCGCATGCGAGTAGTTACATCAGACATAAGGTATGGGACATGCCCCATCCCTTATTCTAGAATATTCTGTGCTATGTGCGCAGTCTCGTAGCCCCGTGTCTGACAAGCCCCCGAGCTCTTCGTAGCCATGTACTATAGGCATTTCGAGTACTTCTGAAGTAGTCTTCAACTTCTTTTGAAGAATCACGATGAGGGTCAAATTAGCCTTAATTTTCTTTCTTTATCTTCCAAATATTTTTAAAAAATAAGCCATTGATGACACGTGTTCCGCAGCCCCGAGCCTTGAATCCAAATCCCATAGATTTGAAAAAAGGATCCAAAAAGACCGTGGTATGCAGATGAAGAAATTATTAGAGATTAAAATTTATGGTAAAAATAGGTAAAATTGGTACAAAATTCAAAAAACCCTTTTTCAGGTTTAATATCCCTGAAAAAAATAATTAATCAAATATCTTTCCCAAAATTATCCTAAATTACCGCTCAAAAATAAATCAGAATCCCGAGAATAACTCTTCAACTTCCGCACAGTAAAAGGTGGGCCTCACACTGGTTGTTTAACCGCGCGGTGAGTTTGGGTTGATCTTACCCTTTCAGTCGCTCTTTCACTGGGGAAAACCTCCATCTCCCAACCACCGCCATTTCCTAGATCTAGATCTAGGTTTTCACCTTCTCAACCCTCTCTTTCTCCCTACTCAACCTGCCTCGCGCGCATCCCGCACCCTCTCCTCGAGCCCCCGAGCGCATGCGAGTTAAGCGTCTCGTGACATCGAGGACGGGAAACAAGAAAACCACCATTAGGGGGAGCAAGCAAAAGAAGGAGGATCAGGCGAAAAGCTCTTTGAGCGACTGGTCATATAGTAAGTGTTCGAGAAATGACCTCATTAATCTTGTTGTCGAGGGTCTTCTTCATGGTCAGGATGTAGTCCAATGGTGTCCTTCTTTCCGCCAACCTTATCCTCAAGAGAATGTAGATGAGATCATCATGTTCCAACATTTTGTCGAAAAGGGATTGGCCCTCCCTGCCTCTGATTTTCTCTATGGCCTTCTTTATGTTTATGGTCTTCAACTTCACCACTTGAATCCCAATTCTGTTGCCCATGTGGCCATCTTTGTTCATTTCTGTGAGGCTTTTCTTGGCATCGAACCCCACTACGACCTTTTCCGATATCTCTTCCGGGTCAAGCCTCAACCCAGCTACGATCATCTCCATGCGATCAGGGGTGAGGGTTCCAACTCAAGCAGAAAATGGATGAGAAGTACATTAAGTACAAGCTACCCACCAAGAACCCAGGATGGAGGGATTTATGGTTCTATATTGGGAACCATAAACCAGCCCTACGAGAAAGGACCGGAGGGAGTCCAGTTCCAAGAGCAGAGTGGAAACAGATAGTCTCCGCCGCTGACATGGTCCAAGTCAACGAGCTGCTCGACTTAATCCAAGCTTTGAAGCTCATGGGAGTAACTGGTGCATCTGTGATGTACTCATTCTTCGAGCGCCGGATTCAGCCATTGGAGAAAAGATGTCGATTTGGCTTTGACTATCTGGGAGCTGAAGATCCGTCATGCATGTGTGCAAAGGAGCCGCAGCCAAATGAAGTGCTGACACGAGTGAAGCGTGTGCTGCTGGATGTAGATGCTGTGCCCTACGTCCCGCAGCTCTTCTCCGCCAAGAATCAACCACAACCAGTAAGTACCCAACATGTTCGAGTACTTTTTGGTGCTATTCTGAACTTTATCTGATGTGTATTTTAACTGTGCAGGGACACACAACCATGTACAGGAGTTCACCTCCTCTTCCAAAAATTGTTTATCCTGGTCATCTGAAGCCGAGTGCGTACCAAAAGCACGGAGAGTACTGGTCCAATATCGATCTAGTGTCTGATGACCCAATCAGTGATTCTGATGATGATCTTACTCTGGCAGACCTCCAGAGGAAGTCAAACAAGGGTACCTCCTAGGAAGATCCAAACGTCCCTGGTGGTGAAGCCCTGCCAAGCCACCCCAAGGGGCCAAGGGTCGTCCAGAAGCGCAAAGCCACTATCACCTTAGTAGATGATGAAGAAGAATCCAGGTAAGAGTCCTTACACATACTTCGGGTACTTTTCTCGAGTTTTGGCCTTTTGGAGTTTAAACACCTTCCCTCTTCTCTTTTCTTACAAAGTCTTGCCACCTCTCCCAACCCAAAGTACTCGAAGCTGATGGTTGAGGAGCAAGCCATCGGGGATGATGCACAGTAGGAAAGGGCATGCCATCTGTTGCGGTGGACCCGTCGTTGAAGAGTGTCGATGCTACGCTAGTGCAGGAAGAGCCTGCAGCAAACACGCTAGGTGCTACCGCGGCGTCAGGTGCCACGCAGGGGCAATTAATGCCCTCTGCTGGCGATCTAGTGAAGATGGGTACTTTGGGCATTCTCACGAAGCCCAAAGTACTCAAAATAAAGAAACTCGGCATCAAGAAGTCCTCCTTGTAAGTACTCGAGTACTTTTATTTGCATGTTGTATACTTATCACTATGGTTGATATCTCTTACTCGAATATTGACTCATGTGTCTTGTAAGTAGGCCCTCCTCTGCTCTAGGCTTGGATGAGCCTGGCGCTGCCTTGGCTACTCCTTCCCCCAAGCTTGAGAAAGAGCCAGATGTTGCAGCGTTGGGAATCGAGCCAGAAGCTGCAGCCTCTGCCAAGCCATCTCACCCTGAAGAGATTACTGTTGATGCCGCGTCGGGAGAAGGAGAGAAAGCTCGCACGAAGAAACCAGCCCCCGAGCTGCTGACAAGTGAGCAAATTCTGCCACCCCTACCAGCGGGTACTTGTCTATCTGAAGAGAAGCTAATCAGTGCGGACGAGGTGACAGGCACCCCGCAGCAAAAAGATGAAGCTGCAGGTACTTCAACAGAAGGCATTCTTGTAACTCCTCCCAAATGGCAATATGCTATCCCGACTGATCTAATCGAACATCCCATGCTATCATCGGCCACTTTGAAGAAGTTCCAGAACACTTTCAAGGAGCTGTATAAGTTTTCAACGGTAATTCTTCTGAACTTGCTTGACATTTGACTCTTTCGACTTGTTTTTGAGCTCTCTAACTCTTCTCTGCTGGCATACAGACCTTGACTAGTCGATCCAGAATCAAATCTGATAAGCTTAGAGTAGTCGAAGATGGAGCTCGCCAATTGCAAGCCAAAGCTTTGCAAATCAAAGAGAAAATCTATAAAATTATTGATATCCGCAATGAGCTGAACACGCTGAAGCAAGAGCGGACTAGAGATGTGTGGCTTTTGAAGAAAGACATTGAAATTCTCAACAACCAGAACAAAGCTCAGAAAAAGGCCCATCACGGTAACTCCCTTTTGAGTACTTTATCCTTGTTAAATGTAGTCGAATAGTAGTCTTTGAAGTCGTACGAGTATTTCTTCTTGCTCTTTGCCCGCATAACTCAAAAACATGTTAAAGTATAAAGAAGAACTGCTGACTGACATGAAGAATTTGCTGTGCCGTCGTTCAGATGATGTCGAGCGCCTAGCAAAACAACTCAAGGATGCCGACAAGCAGCTTGTCGACTGCATGAAGTAGATCAAGTCGATGTCTGAGGAAAAAAATTGAGGCAAAAAGGACTTGAAGAGCTCCGAGCTGCTGCGCAAGTTATAGTTGACATGGTGGACCCTCTGGAAGAAGGAGTAGTCGACAACAGGTCTCTGCTGGATTGCTTCGTGAGACTCCGTAGAAGATTGCCAGCTATGTCTCCATGACCACCAGGACTTATGTAGCGCATGTACTCGGACTCGTCAAGTCGTTCTGGCCCAAGGCTCACGTGGAGGCATCGGCTGATGGTTTGGCCACGGACTGCTCTGAAGAGAAGTTCGCAGAGTACCTACAACAGGTGAAGCCAGTGGCCAAAAAAATTGTTGGAAACTTGGAACAAGATTAGAACACAAACTTATGTCATGAACAATCTGTCTAGTTGTATGTTTTGTAAATATAATTATTTACATTTCTGCCTTTGGATCCATCTGAATTACTCTCGTATAGAATAGTATTCATGATCATAGGCTTTTATTTTAAATCGATACGCTTTGGTTACACTACTCCAAGTGCATCGACTTTGGACGTAGTTGATAACTTATCATTCGATGCTCAGTTCCTCAGACGAATTTTTGAAACGAGTCATATAACGTCCGATCATGCGGTGCTCCAACTTGTTTGGAATTGTAGGTTCAAACCTCTTCAATTGTTTGGCATTGGCTGCTCATGGCGAGTACTTATAGCCTAACCGGTAGTATGGGCTTGGTGACCCCTTCAGAGGTTGCTTTCATAGCTACTATCTTCATGAGACAAGTAGGTAAAGCGTGTTCTGGAATAGGTTTTATACACAAGTAGTACTCGTGTTTTAGCCTCATGGACTAGTTGAAGTCATATAGGAAGTACTCGTGGCACTGCCCCCGAGCATCCTTTTTAGACTTTGCAGCAAATTTGTGGCTTGGAGCCTCCAAATTGTACAAGTTAGCTAATGAAAAGTAGTCATATTGGAATAACAACTATTTATTAATAATATGCTATCATGCAGCTGACAAATTGTGTGCAAATTGTACTAAGGATAGAACTTTCGCAGGTGCTTTATGTTCCAGGAGTTCGGTACCTCCTGACCATCAGGGTATTGTAGTCGATACGACCCTAGCCTTGTAACTTGTGTAACGATGAAAGGCTCTTCCCATCATGAGTTGAGCTTGTGGAGCCCTGTCTCATCTTGGATGCGACGGAGAACTACATCGCCCGATACTAAATGACCTCTCCTGGATGTTGCGATCATGATAGCGTCTAACTCCTTGGAGATAACGAGCAGACTAGACTAGACCATTGCACCTGGCTTCTTCGACTGAATCCAGCTCTAGCGGCCTTGCTTTATATGCCTCGCCTTCATCATACATCTTCACTCTTGGAGATTTGCACATGATGTCTGTAGGGAGGATTGCTTCTAACCCATAGACGAGAAAGAAAAGTGTATGCCTTGTGGCTTTGGACGGCTGAATCCAAAGCCCCCAGACAACATGCGGAAGCTCTATTATCCACTTGCCACCTTTTTTACTGTTCTCATCATAGAGTCTTTTCTTCAAGCCATCAAGAATCATGCCATTGGCCCTCTCAACTTGGCCGTTTGCTCTTGTATGTGTGACTGATACATACTTGACTTCTATGGCCGCATTTTCACAGAACTCTCAGAACTGATTTGCTGTGAAATTTGAGCCCAAGTCGGTGATCATAGTGTTAGGGAAGTCGAACCGATGCAAGATGTCGTAGAGGAAGTCGACTGCACTATCAAGCGTGAGCTTGGTGATTGGCTTGTACTCAATCTATTTTGTAAACTTGTCGATGGCCACCAACATATGTGTGAAACTCCCTAGCGCTGTTGTTAAAGGCCCTATCATATCCAGGCTCCAACATGCAAACGGTCAGGATGGTGGTGTGGTGATGAGATTATGAGCCGAGGCGTGTGACTGTTTGCCGAAGAACTGACAATTGGAGCATCTGCGAACCAAATCTTCAGCATCTGACACAGCCGTAGGCCAGCAGAAACCTGCTTTGTATGCCTTCCCGACTAAAGTCTTTGAAGCGGCATGATTGCCACAAGACCCATCGTGAATCTCACAAAGGATGCCATAACCATCTTCTCCTGTGACACACTTCATGAGGACGCCAGAACATGCGCGATGCTTGTATAACTTGTCGCCAACCAGAACGAACCCCTTGCTCCGCCGCATGATGCGAGCAACTACTGCACTCTTCTTGTCAACGCCTGCGGGTAGTCTTTGGTCTTTGGTGAAGTCGATATAGGTTTCCTCCAGTCTTCTCCAAGCATCATGACCTCCTGATCTAGCCCTTGCAGCTCTGGATCAGTGGTTACTTGTGCTGGAGACTTGATTGAAGGGTGCTTTAGCTCTTGAATGAATACACCTGCTGGAACTTGAGCACGAGTTGATCCCAGCTTGGATAGTACACCTACCCTAATGTTGTGGTCATGGATTACATGATGAATCTCCAGCCCTGAGAACTTGTTCTCCAGCTTCCGCACTTCCTGGACGTATGCGTCCATGGCTTCTTTGTTGCAATCCCATAGCTTGTTGACTTGTTGGACAACCAATAATGCCGAGGGACAAGTAGTCGCTTGATGCTGAGGGAGATCACCAGACGGAGCCCGTGTAATAATGCCTCGTACTAGGCTTCATTGTTGGACACCTTCCAAAGGATCTGAAGAACGTACTTGAGTTGCTCGCCCTTTGGAGATATGAAGAGCAATCCAGCACCATCGCCGTTGAGCTTGAGGGAACCGTCAAGGTACATCGTCCAATGCTTTGACTTGTAGACTGAAGTTGGAATCTGGTTTTCCCGCCATTCTGCCATGAAATCGACTAGTGCTTGCGACTTGATGGTGGTACGTGGCTTGAAATCGATGGAGAGAGCTTCCAGTTCCACTGCCCACTTGGAGATGCAACCGGTGGCATCCCGATTGTGGAGAATATCCGCCAATGGGAAGTCAGTGACAACTGAGATCTTCTACTCGTAGAAGTAGTGGCGGAGCTTCTTGGATGTGATGAGTATTGCATAGAAAAGTTTCTGGATCGATGGGTCATGAACCTTTGATTCAGTAAGTAATTCACTGACAAAATACACCGGCCTCTGCACACCGAATGCGTGGCCCTCCTCGGAGCGCTCCACCATAATGGTTGTGTTGATCACGTGAGTAGTCGCGGTAATGTAGAGTATCCGGTTCTCGCCTGGCAGTGGTGCCATGAGGATGGCGGACGTCTGCAGATGATGCTTGAGGTCCTACAGCGCCTGCTCCGCCTCCTCTGTCCACTGAAACTTGTCTTGCCACTTCAAGAGTTTGAAGAAGGGTAGTCCTCGTTCTCCAAGTCAAGAGATGAATCTGTTCAAGGCTGTCATGCACCCTGTTAGTTTCTACACATCCTTGACTGTGGCTGGAGCCCCCATGTTAGTGATGGCTGTGATTGTCTCCGTGTTGGCCTCAATTCCTCGATGACTGATGTTGACGGTCCTTAAGTGCGAAATCCGACTGTCAACTATACTCACAAATAAAGAAAAACCATACCTCTTACTCGCATATTTGTATCACTAACCTAGTTCCCCAGTTATTTTGCCTATCTAGCGATTTCAGGGATGCAAGTCTGAAATAAGAAGAAAATACGGAGAATATGCAACAAACAATGCACAGAAGATCATCCGCTGCATCACACTTACAAGGAGGACCCACCTGACAGATAAAACGGGTGCGCCAAGGCACGAATCACCGAGGATCAGAGCCTGGGCCCACCTGCCAGCTAGCCAGAGGAAGGTGCACCTGGGGAAGCACCACCTGGGGTCGGCCGAACCCTAGGTTCGGCCCAACCCAGATGGATTCCCATCCAGGTGCCCTTTGACATGGAGTGGCACCTACTCTTCTTGTTCCCGGTGGCTAAGGTTTCCTTACTAAGGGATGGTGAGAACCGTCCTTGCAGACTATAAAAGGAGGCCTCCACCCCCCTCATATACACACACCACATCTTGGAGCATCTCTCTCTCTCTCTCTCACTTGTGACTTGTAATCCTTAGGCTAGTGGAGCTAGGCTAGAATTCTCTTAGTGAATCCAGTCATCCTCGGGGTCGTTGAGCAATGCTCAGCCTTGGGTAATGGCTTTGTATTCGACTCGTCAGTACTCTATTCATAATGCAGAGCTTAGTTATGGTTGCTATGCTATCTTGATAGTTTATCATGCAATGCCTTGTTCTTCCATGAGTTATGCTTTATATATGCTTAGGCCAGGTGTGCTAAGTAAGGATATCAGTTCGTTGTGCCATAGGGCTTGCCTTAGCGGTTTACTTGTCCATCCGAAGGGTGGGAGACCCGGGGGTGCTAGGGTAGTGACCTCGTACACGGGCTTGGTGCTTGCGTATGTGGGATCCTTTGGATATGACCATGCTCCACGGTGTTGTAGGGCTAGGCGGCAGGTGGTGACAGCCCTGTCCGTCCGCTACGACAGCTTTGCCGTAGTTAGCATAGTCCCCCACGTTCGAGTATGGTGTAGGAGTTCTGAAAGATGTAACAGGACTGGATGTACTCCGGTGCGGGACATTCTCTCTGATATCCCGAGCCTTAGCTCTGAGCCCTAATCATGTATCTTATGTAACCTTTGCTTGTATGAATAGATACTATTAGGACCTTGTTATATGCCTATGCTCCCGCTAACCTTAGGTTTATTCGTTTATTCTTTATCTTGAGATTGGCTCGAGTGTGTGTGTCACATTACCCTTATCATATCATTTATCATGACTTACCCCTGTATGAAATATAGTCTATAGCTTATTCATATTATCCTGATTATGTACCTAGTAAACTCTTTTACTCATGCCATCCTATGGGAAAATATAAATAACGATACCCGAAATACTGTCCGGATGAAATGCTACAACGACAGGTAGGATTTGACCCAACATCATCACTTCAAGGATCGGACTTAATCGAGACAGCTTGAGATGACAATATTGGTTCAAACGAATCAGCCGATCTAATCGCCGCAATGAAGTTCACGATAGCATATGACTTAGTGGTATTATCAATAATCAACTTAGGGATCGGCTATAGGGATTCTGCAGAGGAGGTTAGATAAAGCCGATAACTTGGTCATTATCACCGGATAAATTGTGAAATCTATTAAGAACTAGCAAGAGATCAAACAATGCAGCCTTACAATTACTTGATAGAGATCGATAACTTGGTAGATTAAACTAGACGAAACTACAGCGATACACCAGTAGCTAAAGCCTAGAGAATCTAATAAACGCGAACTTACCAACAAGCTGGAGATCGATCCGATGCAGCCCTACTTGCTGAAGAATTCGGCGAGAAAGTACTCTACTCCTACTCCTAGGGTTTTGGCAAAGTGCCGGAAAAGGTGTTGTGTTGAATGCATGGTTATCATGTACAAAAACCTAAGGTCTGCTATTTATAGCCTAGCACTAAAACTCCAGGTCGAATACGACGGGTTACAAACTTGACTTAAATGAAAAAACTACTATATCTATATGATAAAATAGAAGGAAACGGGACTCCTACAAGATCTTCTGCTGTCGTTATCTTCCAATCCGATTCAAACTCCCCCTGCGTGCCCTTTTGACTGAACCCTGTTTTGCTTCTAACTCATGCCATGTCATCTTTGACTGCAGCTTGTGATGATTTTGACTAGATCTCCTTTACCCTAAGCAGAATAGGCATCGGCTTTCTTCAAATCCTCCATCGGCTCTGTTTTTGCTTACCAAAATTATACCAGCAAAATTTTGGTGTCAACAGATTCTTTCAGAATCATAATGGCGTTAGTGGCGCATTACGACTTAGAGTTACATTAGTTGGATGTAAAGACAACATTCCTCAACGGGGATTTATACAAAAATGTTTACATGGCACAACCTACGGGTTTTTGTCGTGGAAGAAAAAGAACGTATGGGATGCTGCCCAGAAGAAATCAATTTATGGGTTAAAACAAGCCTTCAGACGATATTTAAAGTTCGTTGAAATGATAAAGAAGTTTGGGTTTAAAGATAATGAGAAGGACAATTACGTTTATGCAAAGCTCGAGAATGGAAAATTCATTTTCCTTATCTTTTATGTGGATTACATCTTTCTCGCTAGTAGTGATGTTAATCTACTATTAGACACGAAGAAGTTTTTGTCCTCGAATTTTAATATGAAAGATCTTGATGAGACTTTATTCACTTTAGGAATTGAAGTTCACCGAGATAGAAGAAAAGGCGTATTAGGACTATCGCAAGTGCCATACTTAGAAAAGGTTCTAAGGAAATATAGTATGCATGCGAGTAAATCTACGCCTGCTCCTATAGTCAAGGGTCATAGTTTTGGAAAATTTCAAAGTCCCAGGAACCAAGAAATGATCGATCAAATAAAATCGGTTCCATGTGCTTCAGCTATAGAAGCTTATAGAAGCTTAAAGAGGGCTAAAGTAAGAATTTACCCTGACGTAGGTCATGTATCCGGAATGTTTTGGCATAAGTCCAGTCCAGATATAGATCACTGGAATGGAGTTAAGAATATCTTGCAATTTTGCAAAGTTTTACAGGACTCATGCTAAGTTAGAAAGAACAAGTACTCTCAAATAGTTGTAGGTACAAAGATAGAACTTCTGCGAGATGTGTAGTTTTATTGCTAACATTCGCGGTTGGAGTTTTATTGTGGAAAAGCTCCAAACAAACAGTTGTAGTACCATCACTCATCATTG